>NC_141039.2:4860000-4880000 GCF_052040795.2 Danio rerio
AACCCTGATTTTAAATCACAAAAGATCTAAATGACATTATTTTTATTTGAAAATTGCCATAAAAATGTTATCAGACCTTTTCATAAACAGATATAAAACATGCCTAAATAATCATCCAGTGTAAACAGAATTATCAAGTGGTCTCTTAATTGTTTTTCATAGCTGTGTACAATTATGATCTCAAATAAGTTCAAGTTTGTTTGTTTTTTTATACTATGGTAATGAGAGCTGGATGTAAAATGTGCTTAATTGTGAACAAAAAAAAATAAATAAAATAAATAAAAAATGTCATAGAATCATCTGAAATATGACCTGGACAAGATCTCTCCAGGTTTGACTTTATTATGTGCATGTAAATAGTAGACCTGTCACAATATTTTCATGTATGAATGTTTGCCGCTTATAGCACATTTGGGGGTTCATAAATCAGATAATGGGCTTCATAACTGGTTTTCTGTCAGTGTGAATTGGACTTTTATGTAACTACAGAACAATTTTGTATCTTTGACGTGTTTGCTTGTGAATTTGATGAAGATTTTGATCAATCTCTTCAAATTCTAGGCTGAAATTTCACATGTTGTCTTCTGTCGTGGCGATTATACTCATTAGATAAAACATTGATTAAAATGTGCACACATAACCAACATCTATTCATTGTTTTTTAAGGACTTGTTTATGTCTCAAACTAGAAAATGTTTCAAACTTACTCTGAAATACCAAAACATTAAGATGAAACGCATATGAAATGTTAATATTCTCCTGCTGATTTCGTAGCGGAAGCTCATCTCGGCTCACATTGTTGCAGGAATGGAGCTCATTTTTCTCTGAAGTGAGCTTTCTAGCAGCCGATGATTGCTGGAAATGTGATATTAATGCTTTTATTGTGGTGTGGTCCGGCGATGATAATGCAGGAGGCGGTCGAGATGGTCTACATTATGTGCTATAATCATAAGTGATTGCGTTTTGCGGTAATTCAATTAGCATAAAACGTCCACTCAGAGATTCAAGGCCTCAAAGTCCATCTGAACAAATTGTGTCTCTAAATCACACAGTCTTTAGCCGAGCAGCTCATTTGTATTTAAATATGATTCATCTAAAGGTTATGATTTATGAAAGGTTATTGAAGATAAGGCAATGTATTGAGGAAACTAATTGTTTGTGTGTGTTTTGTGTGTGCATGTGTGCGTGCGTGTGTTTGTGTCTGTGTGTGTGTTAGTGTGTGTGTGTGTGTGTGTGTGTGTGTGTGTGTGTGTGTGTGTGTGTGTGTGTGTTAGTGTGTGTGTGTGTGTGTGTGTTGCTGATTGAACAGTATGTTCTTAATGTGTGTGTGTGTGTGTGTGTGTGTGTGTGTGTGTTGCTGATTGAACAGTATGTTCTTAATGTGTCTGTGTGTGTGTGTGTGTGTGTGTGTGTGTGTGTGTGTGTGTGTGTGTGTGTGTGTGTGTGTGTGTGTGTGTGTGTGTGTGTGTGTGTGTGTGTGTGTGTGTGTGTGTGTGTGTTGCTGATTGAACAGTGTGTTCTTAATGTCCGTGTGTCATTGTCTGTATGTGCGTGTGTGTGTGTTGCTGATTGAACAGTGTATTCTTTATGTCCGTGTGGCATTGTCTGTGTGTGTGTGTGTGTGTGTGTGTGTATTGCTGATTGAACAGTATGTTCTTAGTGTGTGTGTGTGTGTGTGTGTGTGTGTGTGTGTGTGTGTGTGTGTGTGTGTGTGTATATTGCTGATTGAACAGTATGTTTTTTAATGTGTGTGTGTGTGTGTGTGTGTGTGTGTGTGTGTGTGTGTGTGTGTGTGTGTGTGTGTGTGTGTGTGTGTGTTGCTGATTGAACATTACGTTCTTAATGTGTGTGTGTGTGTGTGTGTGTGTGTGTGTGTGTGTGTGTGTGTGTGTGTGTGTGTGTGTGTGTGTGTTGCTGATTGAACAGTGTGTTCTTAATGTCCGTGTGTCATTGTCTGTGTGTGTGTGTGTGTATTGCTGATTGAACAGTATGTTCTTAGTGTGTGTGTGTGTGTGTGTGTGTGTGTGTGTGTGTGTGTGTGTGTTCATGTTCCTTCATTAATAAGATTATCTCAGCACAGGTTTCCTGACGTTCGCTTTGATCTGCTCTGTCACCACAGGATGGAAAATTCACTGGCTTCATCAAACACGCGCACACACACACACACACACACACACCAAACATAGTTAAAATGCAGAAGAGAGCTTGTTAATCTTCTCAGCTTGTACTACTAATGCTGTTTTACTGTTCCTGTCAGGCTGACGGCTGAACCTGCGGCACATCTGACCTCTGACATCCTCACTTTGACCTTGAAGCAGAGCTATTACAACTGAACAGCGTACAAAAGTAATGCTCTCTCAATATCTTCACTGTAATGAGAGACTAATGCTGCATAATAGATCCTTTCAGCATCCACATGACACTGTGGACTTCTGCAATACTCATACACTACCTGACAAAAATCCAAGTTTTAGCAACAACAATAACTTGACTTCTAGTTGATCATTTGGTATCAGAGGTGGCTTATATGAAAGGCAAAGGCCTCTAGATTACGCTGATTTTACTAAAATAAAATATGATGATGCCTTAATTTGTGACTATTTAATTAGGACAGTAAGGTCTGACTTTGCTTAGACAAAAGTCTTGTCACTTAACAAAAATAATGTCCAGTATAGAATATAGAGTCATGCTCGGTGGATAAAGAATTAATATTGTGTATGACTCCCATGAGCTTGGAGGACTGCATCCATACATCTCTGCAAAGAGTCAAATCACTGATTAATAAAGTCATGTGGAATGCCAAAGAAAGTGTTCTTGCAGGACTCCCAGAATTCATCAAGATTCTTTGGATTCATCTTCAATGCGCTCTTTTTCATCTTACCCCAGACATGCTCAATGATGTTCATATCTGGTGACTGGACTGGCCATTCATTCATTTGTTACTTCGTTCATTATTTTGTTTGTTTGTTACTTCGTTTGTTTGTTACTTTATTCGTTACTTTGTTCATTTGGTAGTTACTTTGTTCGTTACTTCGATTGTTCGTTACTTCGATTGTTCGTTACTTTGATTGTTCGTTACTTTGTTTGTTCGTTCATTACTTTGTTCATTGCTTTGTTCATTACTTTGTTACTTTATTCGTTACTTTGTTCGTTCGTTACTTTGTTCGTTCATTACTTTGTTCATTGCTTTGTTCATTACTTTGTTACTTTATTCGTTACTTTGTTCGTTCGTTACTTTGTTTGTTCGTTCATTACTTTGTTCATTGCTTTGTTCATTACTTTGTTACTTTATTCGTTACTTTGTTCACTCGTTACTTTGTTCGTTCATTACTTTGTTCATTGCTCTGTTCATTACTTTGTTACTTTGTTTGTTACTTTGTTCGTTCGTTACTTTGTTGATTTGTTCTTTACTTCATTTGTTCCTACCTTTCTTCTTTCATTACTTTTTTCCTTCCTTCCTTTGTTCAGTCTTTGCTTGAATCCTTCCTTCATTCAATTGGTCCTTCCTTCCTTTGTTCAGTCATTCTTCTTTCGTTCTATTTAGTGATTTAAGGCTGTTTGGTGATTTCAGTCATCATACAGTGGACATCCTTCAGTCAGTGATATACAGTCTATAAATTGTCTCAGGGTCAATGCGTGTAAAGATTTTGAACATCTTGTACATTTTTAATGCTTCCAAACAGTTTGCTGCATTTATAAAGCGCCCATGTCTTGAGGTTGTTCAGTATGATGCGATTTACCTTCTATGTGCGATTTGATTAGGCAGGAATCACAGGACTGATCTTTCTACTTTAGCCAATCACTATAGACAAGAAAGAAAAAGACAGTAGTGACTGCAGGTACAAGGAAAATAGTGGAGTAAGAGTATCGATACTGCACTAAAAAGGTACTCAAGGAAAAGTAATAGCCAAATTTTTAAAACTACTTAGTAAATTACAATTCCTGAAGAAAAAAAAAAATACTCAATTACAGTAATTTGAATATTTGTAGTTTGTTAATTTACTCCACTGATCGTCACTGGTGGGACACTAAAGGCTGATTTATACTTCTGCGTCAAACACCGGCGTATGCTACGACGTTGACGCATATCCCTTCGCCGTGGCCGTCGCCGTCACTGACGTGCACCTCTCAAAAAATGTAACCACACGTCGCAACAATGCGTAGCACAAGCTCTGTGATTGGTCGGCTTGGTAGCACTGATGAGTCTGGGCGGGACCGAGAGCCGCGCGAGCGGCACTAGCCCAATAGAACGATTGTTTACAAGTGTGGAGTCCCGTGAAGGAGCTCCGGATGGAAAGTTTTGTTTTGTGTTTACCTCATAGTTAAAGTTCTTGCACGTCCGATGGTTCCTGCCTTAAAATAAGCGAGTTTGAGCCACTTGTACATCCCGGAAGTGTTCAGGTAAAGCAAAACAGCAGCGAAGAATGTGACACAGAGGAACATTTACACCTCACTGCCAACTAGCGTTTCGGAAGTGTTAATGCAGACCAACAGAGACAGCGCGCAGAAGTATAAATGCACAGCTACGCGCGTTGCATGCGCTGTGGGTTACGCCGGTCACTTGACGCAGAAGTATAAATCAGGCTTAAGGCACTTGGCCTGTGGCCTCATGCCAACGCATGCCTCCCACCAGTGCTGATACAGCCACATCGCACAGCTACTCGTGTGATATTGCTAATTTATAAATAGGTATGTGCAGTGGAGTAATATATTAAGTGTGCAATATTAAATCGTTTTTATGTAGAAACATACACACTAAAGGATGTTGAATGTGTCAGATGCAGAAAAGGAAGTATGAAATATGAAAAAGCATGTAATATCGCTCACGAAAACTCTTGAATGCTTCACAGACTTCATTGTTGACTTGCAGTTTAGTCTTTAGTGAACACTATAGATTGCGTTCAAGTCATCTGATGCTCCAACTATACAATAGCGATAACATGACAACAAAGAGCGCCCTCGCCCTCCTAAAGCTGATCTGCGCTGTAGTAACTGAGTGCGCACTTGTGTCGATGAAGTGCACTTTCACACACACTCAGCACTGAGCGTCAGTTTTCTGAGTGCTCTCTCGCGGCGCATGGAAGGAGAACCACAGGCCACGGGAGTTATTCTTGCTGATTCAGCCTCTCCACAACACAACAGACAGTCAATGAATGTCCGTTTGCCGCTCCGTCCACTCGTGCTGGGAGACTTTATTGGGATTTGTGGGTGTCTCTCCTCGGGCTGATCCTGGTGTACTGCGGAGAGGGTTCGGGTTTGTCTGAGAGCCTATCTGTGGCTTTCCGTCTCCATGACAACCAGCTGTGAGTTTTATCAGTCAGCAGACAGCAGTGCAGAGCCAGTCATGTCTCTCTCTCTCTCTCACTCTCTCTGGATGTGCTGACTTCACAAAGAAATGGAACTATTTTACGTCTTGTCAGTTCAGTGGCTATTTCGCATGACTTCGAGTTCAGTTGTATGGAAATGTACGATTTTTAAAAGAAGCTATGGCACTGAACCCCACACCTAAATCCAATCATCATTAGCCTATTCTCCAGCCTCCGCCGCCTAGACTGCAGCTCTGCACAAGGAGGTTGGTCAGAGGAGACCTGATTTATACTTCTGCGTCAAGTGACCGGCGTAACCCACGGCGCATGCAACGCGCGTGGCTTTGCATTTATACTTCTGCGCGCTGTCTCTGTTGGTCTGCATTAACACTTCCGAAACGCTAGTGGGCAGTGAGGTGTAAATGTTCCTCTGTGTCGAGTTTCTTCGCTTCTGTTTTGCTTTTCCTGAACACTTCCTGGATGTACAAGTGACTCAAACTCGCTTATTTTGAGGCAGGAACCGGCGAACGTGCAACAACTTTAACCATGAGGTAAACACAGAACAAAACTTTCCATCCGGAGCTCCTTCACGGGACTCCACACTTGTAAACAATAGCTCGCGGCATTCGCGCGGCTCTCGGTCCCGCCCAGACTCGTCGGCGCTAGCAAGCCGACCAATCACAGAGCTTGCGCTACGCGTTGTTGCGACGTATAGTTGCGACGTGTAGTTACAATTTTTGAGAGGTGCACGTCAGTGACGGCGACGGCCACGGCGAAGGGCACACCGGCGTGTGCTACGGCGCTGACGCAGAAGTATAAATCAGCCTTTAGCCTGTTTTTTTCCCAAGGTTTTTTTTTTTTTCTTTCCTTCACTTTCGTCAATCGGTGAAGGTTTGTTCCTCACCACTGTCACCACTGGCCTGCTTGGTTTGGGACTGCAGATCGATGAATTTGCTCTTCACTGTTTGGACTTTCAGCAGTAAAAAAAAAAAACTAAACTGAACTTCAATAGGCGACGAGTGGGTAGTGCTGTCGCCACACAGCAAGAAGGTCGCTGGGTCACATGTTCGATCCTCGGTTCAGTTGGCGTTTCTGTGTGGAGTTTGCATGTTCTCCCTCCGTTCACGTGGGTTTCCTCCGGGTGCTCCGGTTTCCCCCACAGTCCAAAGACATGCGGTACAGGTGAATTGGGTAGGCTTAATTGTCTGTAGTGTGTGTGTGAATGTAAGTTTACCAGAGATGGGTTGTGGATGGAAGGGCATCCGCTGCTTAAAAATGTGCTGGCGGTTCATTCCGCTGTGGCGACCCCGGATAAATAAAGGGACTAAGCCGACATGAAAATGAATGAATGAACTTCAACTCTGAAAACTGGACTGACATAGTTCAATTTACTAGAACTGGAGCTAAAACAAATAAGACTTTCTCCAGAAGGAAAAATATTATCAGACATACTGTGAAAATACTGTGAAAATTTGGTCTGTTTAAATTCAATATAATAATAAATTCAAAGGGAGGCTAATAATTCTGACTTCAACTGTATATGTCGTACAAAGTGCTATACAAATAAGTGAACTGAAAGCATGAGATCTCTGTTAGTCTCTCTGTGACTTTCGAGGGTTGCACCGTTAGGAAAATGTGTGTGTTCTTAAAGAAACAATAAAAGGCGGCAGCTATATCGTGACACAGTCAAGAACACTCAAAAGGATGAAAATGACAAGTGAACACACACACAATCTAATATGACCTGAAAAAAAATTAGTTTTAGCTTGGGATTTCATTTTATCTCATAAATTAGCTTCTCATTATCCACTTACCTGTGGAGAAAGAGCGAGACAGACTACAGAAATACAGAAGACAGTATACTGCTGTCATTTTTCAACACACACACAAAAGCTTTGAGGCTCTTCTCCGGATCTCATCTGCAGACATGAACACACGTGTGACTTCTGTACTGATCAGTGAATTATTTAGTCGATTTCCGCCCCAGAGCTGCTGCGAGGTTCTCATGGATCCTCTGGGTCCTTCAAAACAAACACGCGAAGGGTCAAATGAAGACGTGAGATCACAGGCGAGACACCTTTAGAGAAGATGAAACTCATTTCTATGTTGCTCAGAAAAAGTTGCTTGACAGAATAAATATGTTTAGGAATGCCAAAGTGCAGAGAAAATGAAGACAAATCTAGATAAATGAAGCGCGACGGCTGGAAATAGTAGCACTCATGAATAACTTTACGATATTACCTGAAAAGAGAGCGCTGTATTGATCCGTGATGTTGTGTTAGTGTCGGAATATTGAGTCGCCCACTCACTGAACTCTGACAGTCAATTCAGGCTCTTTTAGCTCAAGTGCCTCCAAAATTGCATTACTAATACATTTTAAAGTCTATTTATAGTTCAGATATATTTAGCTCTGAAAGTATTCAGCTTTGAAACAGCGTATTCAAGCTAAAGGGATTTACACCCGGACACGAACATATCCTGACAATATTCACTCACCCTCACGCCATCCAGGGTGCAGGGGATTTTTATTTTTTTTGTATGTTTTGAAGAGCATTTAAAACTTTAGTGAACTTTTAACACATTTTGTTGATTTTAAGGGGACCTACTATACTCTTTTTTACAAGATATTAAATAAGTCTCTGACGTCCCCAGAGTGTGTATGTGAAGTTTCAACTCGAAACACCCCACATTTTTTTCTTTATAACTCTTTGCATTCTGCCACTTTTAGGCTTTGCTCCAAAATGTGGGGTTTTGGTGGCTGTCGCTTTAAATTTAAATAAGATTGTGCTCTTCTCAAAAGAAGGCGGAGCTACAAACGCCTATGTGTTAGCATAGCGGCAGATTCAAAACAGGACTGATATTATTTCGATGAAATAAGAAGTGTTTGAGCGTCGGCTGCTTCTCATTTAGGGCTGTCTATGCAAATGAGGGGGAGATGGTCACTAATGGGTGGGGCTTTCCCCCTCTGATGACATGTACAAAGGGAGAATGACAAACAAATTGTTTCTGTTTTTACAAAGTGTGATTATAAATAAATAGAGTTTATACATTTTTACAATTGGAAGCTGGTTATGTTCACACACTGCTGCCCCACAGCTGTGTTTAAACCCCTTATAAAAATAATTTTTGCATTATAGGTCCCTTTTATGTAACATTGCAAGGTGTGGTGAAGCAAGTTGGAGCTAAAATCTGCAGGAAACCGTTTCAGAGACTTCAAATTTGTTATCCTTATTATTGAGATGGTCCTCTATTGTTATACCAGTATTCACAACTTGTTACAGCAACCGCTGATTTCCAGAGGAGCGAAAGAAGAAAATTTTTGGATACAGACTGACTTTCGCTGCTTGTTTAAACTACTTATTTAAAATGAGTTGAAACAACGCAAGTCTTAAGGGTTTTGAGGGGACAACTTAAATGTTTTATGTTCAATTTACTTAAATTGGTTAAACGATTAAGTTTAATGTTGAGGCAACATGTAGGAATTGTGTGAAACCCAGCATTTATTACAGTAAAGTTGCATTAATTTACCCAACACAGGCTCATTCTGAAAACGTAATCCCGCAAACGTTTCTGGAGACCGCTAATTACGTAGCCGGAGGTACGTATGACTGCATTTCATTGCTACGTAGCGGTGTGACGCCGTTCCTTTTGGCGCTTACCAGCTGACCGCTTACCTCTGTGTGGAGGGCTTTCCTGCCACAACTGGTTTGTCCAGTTAGCTCGTCATGTACGTCGGCAGACTTGAGACGCAGAGAGGAGTTGACCGCGACGATGACGACGACGACCGGGTTCGAATCCGGGGAAGAGTGGTTCCAGAAATCAGGTAAGACAAAAACAAAATCCAAAAAATATAAAGTGAACAAGTGAATAGCAGGGTGAGAATGTGGTAAAATCCAAAAACGAGGTAAAAATCAGATGAGGGCTTTTCTTTTTCTGGATGGCTTTTGTAAATTGTTGGTTGGGTTTAGGGAAGTAAGCGGGCAGGCGGATTAATCGGTAAAATTGGTTGGGTTCAGGGAAGAATCTTATGAGCTCAGCGCTCTATCCCGGGACAGCATGCCAAACAAGATTTATAATCAATCATCAGCAGTGTGAACTCTTGAATGAACCATTATGTTGCTTATGTCAATCATCTGGACACATCATCTCCACTTATTTCATATTTATTTACATACAATATTGTAGATTCAGCAGCAGGTTAATCTGCAACACAATCTCACGGCAATTCGTCACTTTTTCATTTAGTGGCTAATTCGTATGAATTCGTACTTTCTAATTCGTACAATTTAGTACGATTTGCTTATCCCCCAATGACGGTTGGGGTTAGGGGTGGGGTTAGGTGCCACGCCTCCTTTTTAAAATCGTTCCATTTCGTACGACTGAACTCGTACGAGTTCGTACGAATTTTCTCGTGAGATCAGGCTGATTCGCCAGTATTTCATGCACAGAAATCTCCTCAGGTCTTTGGATAATTGTGTAGAATTCAGAAGATAATGTCCAAACACGTCATAATATAAGTTCACATTGTTGTTGTAGATGCTATATAACATGGAAAACGTGATTTAAATATTTTCCAGCTGGCTAGATTTTAATTAATAATCATTCAAACAACTTTACTCTCCAGAAACATCTGCGAAACTACATTTTCAGAATGAGCTTGGGTTCAATTTACCTCTGAGTTTGACCTCTATTACTACTAGTAATAATAATAACAATGCATTTATCTGTATGCTAATGTAATGTTTGTTTATTTAAATATTTCAATTAAATCCTTCTTTCTCTTTGATCTACAGACAGTAAAGCTCATTGTTTCATTTATTCTGCAAGAAAAGAGAGAAAGCATCCATCCTTCAGCTTCAGTAACAATAGAGGGAAAGTAATGAATGCTTTAAACCAAGAAAAAAAAACATCATTTTTATATTATTTATATATTTTCCTATAGCTTAAATGAACGTCTGTTACATGAGGGATTTGACCCATTCCTCCTTGTATGCAAATGAGCTCAGAAGAACCACAACTTCAATTAATTTCCATGTTTCCAGCATCTGAGCTCAGAGATTTACCTAAGCTCTCTCTCTCTTTCTTTCTCTTTTTCTCTCTCTCTCTCTCTGCCACACCCTCATTATATTGCAACGGCAGCAGCGCAGGTGAGAAGAGACATAAAGGTCAAAAGATAAAACCAAAGATGGATCAGCATAAGATTAGGCAAAGAATATTCTCAGACAAAAAAAGTGCTTATAAATGAATGTGCAAAGCTGAAAACAAGACAGTGGAAATGAGTCTGAACTCTGTGGTCGTATGTGCGAGACCAGTGCTGCCTACTTAAATACATTTTCCAGTCGCTAAACAAGATCAAATGTTTTCCGTTTCTCTAACAAGATGCTTTATTAAACTAGTGTAAAAAAAATAAGGTGCTGGTTTTGATGTTGTATTGCAGTAAAAGACTTTAAGAGACTTAAGTAAATCTTAGTTACTCTCTCTAAACATAAACTCGTCTCTTTTGCTGCGTTATCTATATTAGATTTATTTTAATATATTTTATTCACTTTCGATGATATATATATATATATATATATATATATATATATATATATATATATATATATATATATATTAGTTATTTGCAACTTTTTTGCAACTTTGTAAATGTCCTAGCTCCCTGTTCCCAGTTTGGAATCAATGGTGTCTATATAACTTTTAATTTCTCTTTAATATATATATATATATATATATATATATATATATATATATATATATATATATATATATATATATATATATATATATATATATATATATATATATTTTTTTTTTTTTTTTTTTTTTTTTTTTTTTTAAGGCCTATAAATAGCTATTCTGGCTCTATTCTCTACTCTTTATGACTTATGTAGCTGTTTACTTTGCTTTTTACACAGTAAAATATGCAGGGTTCCACATGATTTCCTTATGTTGTCCCAAGACAGATTAAGGTAATTTAACTGCTTTTACAAAAGTAAAGTCGCCTCCAAATAAATGAAATGATTTTGTTGAATCAGCTCATTAAAAAAAAGTTTGAACATGCAATACATGAATGTAGCCATGGCATGTTTTCAGGCTGTGTGTAATGTTCTTGTATTGTCATTAAATCACATGCATTATCATGTTGTTTTTCCACCCCCCAAAAGCGCTAATATAAAAGATGCAGTCATACACAAGCATACAAAACAACTTATTTTATTATTTCATAAACTGCTTAACTTTCCCGTATGACAGTTTAAAAGCTTCCCAAACACTGCTTGTGTTATAATATCAAACTTCACAAGTGTTTTCTGACCTACAGCTCTTTCCACTGAAATCTTCATTAAGCAGTCCTCTCTTTCTCTCTCTCTCTCTCTCTCTCTCTCTCTCTCTCTCTCTCTCTCTCTCTCTCTCTCTAAACCATTTTTCATGTCTTTGTGAAATGTGTTAAATTGGGTCCAAGTTATTGCAAAGTTTTTTTGCTAGATGTTGTGAGACTTTCTCGGTTGAAACATTCATCTTCGGTTTTAAATATGTAAGGAGTAAGATATGTTCTTGTCAATTACTGAACTTTATACTAGACAAGCAAAAATGGCTGTGTATGTGAGCAGAAGGAGGAAAATTGAAAATAACACACAACATAATGTAGTAATTGTTTTTTCAAGCATGATACAAGCAAGAGTCTTAACTGATTTTAGTTACTATATACAAATGGATGATTTGGAAACTTTCGAAAATATTTGGTGCTATAATAATGCTTTGTGTTGCGAAAGCAATGTTGTTTTTACACTTAATTGAAATGTATAGTTTTTCATTGATGTAAATTGAATTGACTAATTTATAGTAATATTGTGTTTGTTTTAATGTAATAAAGTTTTTGTAAAAATCAAATCTCTCTCTCTCTCTCTCTCTCTCTCTCTTCGCAGATCTCGAAATATCCTCCGTGTGTGTGGGTGAGTGTCGTGGGGGCTTTTGAAATGTGAGAAAATGAAACTAAACTTAGCGGCAGCAGATCAGACTGAACATTTTCTGCTGTGGCTGTGTTTAGATGCCGAGCGTCAGCGTCTGCTCGCATCTCTCCGCGTGTTTACCAGACGATTATTCATGTTTGATAGTGCTGCATTCGCTCAGATTCTCAGCATACGGTATGAATGTTGATATGCAGCTTGTGTTTGCTTATTTTGATGCAGATTAGGTCTGGTAACTAGACGGAGAGTGATTAAATAATCACTGAGAGATAATCACTGAGCGCGTGCCGTGAGGCACTGAAAATGGTATGAATTAATACATTTAAATAAAGACTACCTGACAAAGTCTTGTCGTCGATCCCAGTTGTAAGAGCAACAAATAATAACTCGACTTGGTCACACTTTACATTAAGGTTCATTAGTTAAAGTTAATTAATACATTTACTAACATGAAAAAACAATGAACAATACATTTACTACAGTATTTGTTCATGTTAGTTAACGTTAGTTAATGAAAATACAGTAGTTCATTGTTAGTTCATGTTAAATCATGGTGCATTAACTAATGTTAACAAGCATAGACTTGAATGTTAATAATGCATTAGTAAATGTTCAATTATGATTAATAAATGCTGTACATGTGTTGTTCATGATTAGTTCATGTTAGTAAATGCATTAACTAATGAACCCTATTGTAAAGCGTTACCCTCGACTTCTAGTTGATTATTTGAAAAAGTGGCAGAAGGTGAATTTTTCTGATGAATCATCTGTTGATCTGCATCCCAATCATCACAAATACTGCAGAAAACCTACTGGAACCAGCATGGACCCAAGATTCTCACAGAAATTAGTCAAGTTCGGTAAAGGAAAAGTCATGTTTTGGGTTACATTCAGTATCAACAGCCTGAGGTATCAAGACAATTGTGCTGCCCATAACATTACAAACCACAGGAGAGGGCAAATTCTCCAGCAGGATAGCGCTCCTTCTCATACTTCAGCCTCCACATCAAAGTTCCTGAAAGCAAAGAAGGTCCTCCAGGATTGGCCAGCCCAGTCACCAAACATGAACATTATTGAGCATGTCTGGGGTAAGATGATGGAGAGGGCATTGAAGATGAATCCAAAGAATCCTGATGAACTCTTGGAGTCCTGCAAGAACGCTTTCTTTGGCATTCCAGAAGACTTTATAAGTGATTTGAGTCAGTGCAGAGATGTATGGATGCAGTCCTCCAAGCTCATGATGAAGTCATGCACAATTTTAACTGTTTTTCCACTGCAGCGTGACTTTATATACTATACTGGACATTATTTCTGTTGTAGTTCACAGAGATTCACAACAGAATAATTTAGCAGAACTCAAACTCAAAAACAAATATTCTAAAGCTACATGCAGCTAGTTCAATTAACCAAAACCAATTGAGCTCAAGCAGAACATATATGCTAAATTTGTATTTTGGGTTCATTTTAATTGGCCTTATTGAAAATATTTGAATAAACAAACTCATAAACTTTAAATTAGCAGGTAATTAAAATTTAAAACTAGCTAATTCAGGGCGCCACGGTGGCGGAGTGGGTAGCACTATCCCCACACAGCAAGAAGGTCATTGGTTTGAGCCTCGGCTAGGTCAGTTAGCGTTTCTGTGTGGAGTTTGCATGTTCTCCCTGTATTGGCGTGGGTTTCCTCCAGGTGCTCTGGTTTCCCCCACAAGTCCAAAGACATGCATGACAGGTGAACTGGGTAAACTAAATTGTCCATAGTGTATGTGTGTGAATGAGAGAAAAGAAAATGAATGAATGAACTAGACAATTCAGTAGTTGCATGCTAATTGGTTTGCATAGCTACTGGCCAGTAAGGTAGTTTTCATGCAACGCATAACACAAACCTTTTTTGTAAGCAGAAAAACTACCTGTACTCTTAGATACTCTTAGAAATGTATGCATGACTGCTCTTTTCTAACCACCTAATTATTTTGAAAGTTAGGGTATACATTGTGTATTAAAGGGATGGTTCATCAATAAAATTAATAATGTTATTTATTCAGCATGATATTTGCTTTCTTTTATGCAGCAACAATCTATTCCTTATCGAGGAAGAGAAATACATACACAAACTGCATTCTGGAGGTGTTGTGTTCGATGGGGTTTTGACAGCTGGTGAAGGGGGATCTCCAGTTAATAACCTAAAATGCGGTGTGTTTGCCATTAACCAAACATGAAACACAACAAGGTATGAATATTTACATTTACATTTAATCATTTAGCAGACGCTTTTATCCAAAGCGACGTACAATTGAGGACAAGGAAGCAATTTACACAACTATAAGAGCAACAATGAATAAGTGCTGTAGGCAAATTTCAGGGATTTAAAGTGTAAGAAGCAAAACATTAGTATTTTTTTTTATTTTTTAATTAATTTTTTTGTAAGAGAGATAGCGGGTGAGCCAGAGAGGCAATTGCAGATTAGGAAGTGAAGTGGAGACTAAATAGTTGAGTTTTTAGTCGTTTCTTAAAGACAGCGAGTGACTCTGCTGTTCTGATGCTGTTAGGGAGTTCATTCCACCAACTGGGCAGATTGAACGCGAGCGTTCGGGAAAGTGATTTCTTCCCTCTTTGGGATGGAACCACGAGGCGACGTTCATTCACAGAACGCAAGTTTCTGGAGGGCACATAGAGCTGCAGAAGTGAGAGCAGATAAGAAAGAGCAAAGCCAGAAATCGCTTTGTAAGCAAACATCAGAGCTTTGAATTTGATGCGAGCAGCAACTGGCAGCCAGTGCAAACGGATGAGCAGCGGAGTGACATGTGCTCTTTTAGGTTCATTGTAGACCACTCCTGCTGCTGCGTTCTGAAGCATCTGAAGAGGTTTGATAGAAGTAGCTGGAGGCCCGGCTAGTAGAGAGTTGCAATAGTCCAGTCTGGAGAGAACAAGAGCTTGAACAAGGAGTTGAGCTGCTTAATATATATATATTGATACTTAAATATATATGCTGTTTTATTTAGAGCAGAGACGCCCAAACAAGGGCCCGCAGGTCAAAGTTGGCCCATGGTAACGTTTGATTTGACCCTTTATTCCATCAGCGAAGAGCGGGAGAATGAGAGGCATAGTAAATGAATGAGTGAGATGTTAATAGAGTGAGTTTAATTTATCTACATTGTTTTTACTTTGAATCTCCACTTTTTGTCGCTTTCACCGGGACACAGCTCAAATATTGGGACAGGACCTACATTTATCTACTAAAATACTCCACGGTGTCCAGCACACTAGTTATTTTAGTCCCAGATACCTTACAGAAACTGAACTCAGAAGGTTCTAATGCTGTGTTGAAGGTACAGTTATCCTTTTATGTGTTCAATGAGCTTGTTCTTAATGTCCAGATGCATTAAACGTGTCCTGTTTTACATGAGACTATAAAATCAGACGAAAGTCAAGGTGCATTGTAACTGAAACGCTGAAATGTGTTGAAGAATGTCTGGTCGGGGGAAGCTGTTAAATATTTATTAACTGGAATAGTCCTCCCATTCACGTTAGAAGCGTTGGAAGATAATAATGTTCACACTTTCTCCTCTGGTTAACTAATATTTAACTCTGGCTGCTGCGTGGCGCATTCTCTCATGCGTAACACGCGCTCACGCAAACGCTTCACACAGGAATAGTAACAAGGTATTAAATGAGATTTGCAAGGTGAAGTTGTATTTTCTGTAATAACTATGCTAATTTTATATATAGTACTCGCTCCTGCTCAGCCTCACCGCGCACACTATTTTATTTTTTATATATTTCTTGTTATGCCTCGTTATATAATAAAATGTTAATAAGTGTAATAAAATGACTTTCCCTCTCTCTATCACACACACACTTTGCACTAGTGGTGTTCTCTGTCCATTAACACGCTGAGGTTGAGGGTGTTTCTGAGCTTTAGCGAATGCTTTATGCGCATTTTCATGAAATTATATCCTGAGCGCATTTACGAACAGCTGCCCAACATGATTTACCTTTAGAGAGTAAACCCCAGCTGAATTCTCTCGTTATTTTTCTGAGGTTACCTGTTGAGAATGTGCAAATTACATCAAGTATTTCAAGCTGAGATCGTAATGCACACACGTGCGCGCGCGCACACACGCTCTCAGTACGCCTTTACTGTTGAGTGTCTCCATCTGTGTGTGCGCTTTGGTGATGCGTGCGTGTCTGCGTGTGTTTTCTCAGACTGGCACACACTGAAGTCTGCCAGCGGTCGCTCGCGGTGGCATACCGTGACAGTGCAGCTTTGCTAGGAGCGGAGCCAAACGAGAGTCGAGTCCATCCATCCGTCACCTCCAATGTATCACCGGGGAAACAGATGGACACGTTCGCGCTCGGACCTGTTGTTCGCGTAGCCGTAAAGCGCATTAATCTCAGCGTCTCGCCGAAGCCTCGGGAATAAGTGAGCTTCTCCTGGGTCGGATCACGTTTGGATCATCAGTCGTGCGCTGCGCGTCTCCGCCGATCATCAGATGATGCTGCTGCGTGTTCACGGGTCCTCCTCCGGTACCGTCGGCATTACTCACGCACCGGCGGAGTGAGAACAGCTGAAGATGATCCTCAGATGAACAGGTTGGGGGAAACTTTTTTTTTTCTTTCTCCAGAAGATGTTCAGGGGAGCCGTTTGGATATCTGATGGAGTTTGTTTGAACGCAGCGGCGGAGGAAATTTAACAGGTGCGTAATTGTCACTCGAGCATGAATCCCAGCGGCTTCTGGCGCTTTATTCAGTTCAGAAGCTCTTTGGAGATCACCCGGGGAGCGCGCTAGTTGATGGCACTGCGCGCCGGGAGGACTTTGCTGTGGTTCGGGCAGGTTTTGCGCAGAGTTTCGCGGCTGCAGGGCTTGTGGTCCCGGCGCTCCAGCAGTCTGCTGTGTCTCTCCAACAGCCAGGAGCACGACCAAGGGACCTGTTACAGCCGCAACCGGTGTCCGAAGACGCATCGGCAGCAACACTGCCCCTATCCGCCCTTTCCAGACTGCTGCTGCGCCTTCCCGGGGGATAAGAGGGGACATGAACCCCTCAGCCGCCGGTTCCTGGTGGCCATGAAGAGGCAGAACGTGCGGACGCTGTCCCTGATCGTCTGCACGTTCACCTATCTGCTGGTCGGGGCCGCGGTGTTTGACGCGCTCGAGTCGGACTTCGAGATGCGGGAGAAGGAGCAGCTGGAGGCGGAGGAGAAGCGCCTCCAGGGCAAGTACAACATCAGTGAGGATGACTATAAAAAGCTGCAGACCATCATCATGGAGGCCGAGCCGCACAGAGCAGGGGTCCAGTGGAAATTTGCAGGCTCGTTTTACTTTGCCATCACTGTCATAACCACTATAGGTGAGTTTCTCAGTGTGAGAAAAGACTCCCAAAGCGCTTTGTTTGAATATAAATGAGTGCTTTTTCATTCTTTAAGCACTTTGTGGAGCGTGACGGACACGCGTGGGGTGTCTGGTTAATCATTTGAGCCTGAGGAAAAGTGCAGACTGTTGGGTTTGTCTGAGATGAGATGAAGGCACGTTATTAGCTCTTAATGCGCGGAAAATCACAGTTATTAGCGCACCACAGGTGTGACATTTGTTGCATAATGTTTTCTGGATTCACTATAACTACATAAATAACTATGCCAGGCCTGTAGTTTATGAGTCACGAAGGTTCTGTTGGCACTCAAGTGCATTTCTAATCTGTTGAATCCCACACTTTTACGCTAACTCCGTTAATTCAAACCCACAAATGGGATGACGTTTTGTCAATATGGGTATACGCGTCTTTAACGAATAGTAAGCATGGCTTCATGCAATCTTTAATTAGTTTGTTCATTTAAATTTCTTGAAATCTTCATAGTCTTCAATGTGCATCCGCTTCTGTGCATGATGTTGCATAACGCTGGCAATATTACTTCAAATGTGTGTTTGCTGTACCACGGTTGTTACAGTGGACTACAGTGTAGCAGTGACTGTATGGAAGTTTTGTGTCGTGCGCTGTACGCCGTGGTGCTGAAAGAACAGCTCACCGAAACAGTGTGAACGCGCACGACATAACGCGTTCATAATGCGTCTTTATCATCATCCAACATGACAGTTCATATGAGGACATGATGCGCAATGGAGTTTCTCCTAAATCTCTCACACACGCTCACTGAGGTCAGATGAAGGCCAGGGTGTTTATGCTGCAGTATTGTGTCGCTGATTGAGTTCAATTCGCAATGCATCAACACTCAGCGTCATTAATGCTCCGGCAGAAACAATGTAAAATCAATCGTGATGCAACAGGTGCCGGCTTCAGCTCCAGCTGCGTTGCACCTCACGCGCATTATTCTTGCAAGGTATATTAATATTCTGCGAACATTCTGGATTTGGCTTCTGAAGGCCAACTATCAAAGTTAATGCAACTGATTTGGTGTTGAAATATGCTCTATTTAAATATTGAATCATTTGCATAATGATTGGTTATCGGTTTTGCATTTGTAGCAGCTTTATGGTGCAAAGGTGATGCCGAGTGTCATGACAACCGCATTTACGCAGAACTAACAGCACTTAAAACTTGAACTATATCTTTGTGCTGCTTTGCCAAAATGACATTTCTTTTAGGCATTGCGACTTTGCAGTAAATATTTCTTTGTGTGTGTGTGTGATTTGCCTACCTCTAAGTGGTGACTGTGGTTTTGTTACACAACCACTAAGAAGGAACCGGGAGCCAAAAGGGGACATTTTTCAGGTGCCTTAAATCATGTTAAAATCAAGTGAAAAGGCCCCTGGAGACGTTTTTAGAACGTTGACCAAGAGGAGACCTGTGTGTTTCACTGTGTTTCAGTGTCAGTGCAGTCTACGAAGGTCCCCTGATGTTTGATAGACATCACTCAGAGCTTCAGGTCTCCACTTGACATTTTTTAACATCAGGGGTGGATTTAGTAATTTTGGGGGCCTAAGAAATTCCAGCAAGTAATGCACCCTTACAACTTTTATTTAATATTTATTTATATTGCTGTTTAATTTATATCACTCAATCTTCTTTTCGACATTTTAAATGAATGCAATCTCTATATTTTAGATGATTAGTTCACCTTAAATGAATCTACACCTAAAAATAATAAATATATATATTTTTTATAAATGTGACTGCTGGACTGTTCCACAATGGGCATTTTATTTTGTAATATTATTATTATCATTATTACATAACATTACATTATTATAATAGTATTATTCATTCATTAATTCATTCAGTTTCTTTTTGGCTTAGCCCCATTAATAATCTGGAGGTCGCCACAGCGGAATGAACTGCCAACTTATCCAGCGATGTTTTACGCAGCGGATGCCCTTCCAGCTGCAACTCATCTATGGAAAACACACACACACACACACACACACACACACACACACACACACACACACACACACACACACACACACACACACACACACACACACACACACACACACACACACACACACTCACTCATTCACACACTCATTCACAGATATACACTACAGACAATTTAGCTTACCCAATTCACCAATAGCGCATGTCTTTGGACTTGTGCGGGAAACCGGAGCACTTAGAGGAAACCCACGCAAACACAGGGAGAACATGCAAACTCCACACAGAAACGTTAACTGACCCAGCCGAGGCTCGAACCAGCGACCTTCTTGCTGTGAGGCGATCGTGCTACGCCAACAGGACGCCCCTATAATAATATTATATTTGATTATATTAAAAAATA
>NC_141039.2:4885000-4972500 GCF_052040795.2 Danio rerio
TACAAACCACATCAGCAGCTTCACTTACCTTTAAGGTACCAATATGAAAAGGCATAATTCATCCAAGAATAAAAATGTACAGCCTTAGATGAAATCAACTAAAATAAAACACACAGAATCTCTCAAAATCTCAGCAGAGGATCATAAAAAACTCTATAAACCACATCAGCAGCTTCACTTACCTTTAAGGTACCTATATAGGATAGCATAGTTCAGCCCAAAATGAAAATCTACAGCCTTAGATGAAATCACCTGAAAGAAAACACAAAGAATCTCTCAAAATTTCAGCAGAGGATCATTCAAAACTCTACAAACCACATCAGCAGCTTCACTTAAATTTAAGGTACCAATATGGAATAGCATATTGCACTCAAAAATGAAAATTTACAGCCTTCGATGAAATCAACTGAAATAAAACACACAGCATCTCTCAAAATCTCAGCAGAGGATCATAAAAAACTCTATAAACCACATCAGCAGCTTCATTTACCTTTAAGGTACCAATATGAAAAGGCATAATTCATCTAAGAATAAAAATGTACAGCCTTAGATGAAATCAACAGAAACAAAGCACAAGGAATCTCTCAAAATCTCAGCAGAGGATCATTAAAAACTCTACAAACCACACCAGCAGCTTCACTTACCTTTAAAGTACCAATATGGAAAGGCATAGTTCACCCAAAAATGAGCATTTACATCTTTAGATGAAATCAATTGAAATAAAACACACAGAATCTCTCAAAAACTCAGCAGATGATCATTACAAACTCTATAAACCACACAAGCAGATTCACTTACCTTTAAGGTACCAATATGGGATAGCATAGTTCACCCCAAAATGAAAATGTACAGCCTTAGATGAAATCAACTGAAATAAAACACAGAATCTCTCAAAATCTCAGCAAAGTGTAATTAAAAACATAACAAACCACATCAGCAACTTCACTTACCTTTAAGGTACCTATATGGGATAGCAAAGTTCTCCCAAAAATGAACATTTACAGCTTTAGATGAAATCAACTGAAATAAAACACGCAAAATCTCTCAAAATCTCAGCAGAGGATCATTAAAAACTCTACAAATCACATGAGCAACTTCACTTACCTTTAAGGTACCTATATGGGAAGGCAAGGTTGACCCAAAAATGACAATTTACAGCCTTAGATGGAATCACCTGAAACAAAACACAAAGAATCTCTCAAAATCTCAGCAGAGGATCATTAAAAACATAACAAACAACATTAGCAGCTCCACTTACCTTTAAGGTACCAATATGGAAAGGCATAGTTCACCCCAAAATGAAAATGTACTCAGTAATAATTACACAAGTGGTTCCGAATCTTTGAGCTTCACACTAAATAATATATTTTTTTAAAGAAATCTGAAAAACTGTAACCACTGAATATTCATTTTTGCGTGGACTATCCCTTTTTTAAAAGGTGAGTTTTTGTACCTTTATTTCCGAGAGCATAGTGTCAGAATTTTTCTTACTTTGTATATACAGCAATGACTGTAAAAAATATGGACGACGCGACAGCCCTTTTTCCCATTGAACGCCTTGAGGGCAAAACGCCTGCTTGACGGGCACAAACTGTCGCAAAAGACTGCTGAAATTGGAGCCAGACATGCGCAGAAGGATTGTCTGATGGAGCCAGAGGAGGAGCCGCGAAAATGAGCAGAGTCGAGCTTCCAATCAAACGCTTTATGTAAAATCAACCACGCCCCCCGAACTTCTCAGCATGTGTTTGCTGTCATATCAACACAAATGGATGTAATAACGTTCACAAATATGAGGGGTTTATATATTCAATCGCGCCAGCTCCAGGCCGCAGCGCATAACTTACTGGCGGCGTCGCGGGCTGATTCCGGCTCGCATGCGGCAGCGCCTGCTCGCTCGGCCGCCGCATCTGGCTCGATTGACTCGGGCAGGAATTGGGTAGTGAGTCCAGGCATCCGGAGTAGGTCCAGCAGAGGTAACATTAGTCAGTCTGAGCTCTAAGAGATAAGTCTCCGGCAGGCGAGAATCTAGCCGGAACTGTGTTTTGCTATCTGGGTGGCTAGGCGTGTATCAGCAAACTAATAAAGCCCGAAAAAAGCCCTGAACTTAGCGAATAAACAGTGTTCCACCAGGATCATGTATGTCAGAAACTATAGTTTACTGCTGAACTCATTTTGTCATGGTAAAATAACACAGAAATCGAATAATAACATTTCAGTCTACTTCAGTCTCCTGCCGAAGCTCAGACGCCGCGCTTTGAGAAACTGTCAATCACAGCTTTCAATCACGATGACACGCCCAGCATTAAATTACTGCTAAAAACAAACTGTTTACAAAAATGAAGATCTGTACCTATTTCAGCACAATAACCAGTGCCTTAATCGACCAGAACTATCTTTCGGGACATTTTATTGCAAGTGTAATATTTTTTTTTATTTGGGCTCAAGTCTCCTTCATTAACACGGAGCAGGCGGGCTTTATGACTTGTACTGCAGCCAGCCCCCAGGGGGCGATCTAACGGCCGAAACCTTCACTCAAACGTAGGCTTGCGGCACACTTGATATACAGTTCTAGCTGCTGGTTGCTTAATGGTGTGGTGAAGATTTTTTGGGGAAACTTTTAATACCAACAGAGCATTGTTTAATTGTTTATTCATTGTCCTGCTATGCTAATACAATACAATGTCTTGTACTGATACATAAGCATCAGACAGTATGTCTTTAACAACGAACAGATGTACTGTATTAGTGTTGATGAGAGCAGTGTGTGTGAGTGGAAATGTCAGAGTCGCCTCGAGTCTTGGTTTCTGTGGAGACTGTGTGTGTGTGTCGTGGTCATGTGTGCGGCTGTAACGCGGCATTGAGCAGATTGCACAGGTTCCACTCGCCGTGATTAATTGCTGGTAATGTTTCCACCTTCCAGAGAGGCTGAGTGCGCTTGAGTTTGTCCAGGCAGTATGTGCTGTTCCATAGAGAGACATCACGTTTTACTCACAATACACTGCCCTCAACCGCAGAGGCAGTGAAAACGATGACGTGTAGATTGAATTTCGGGAAATAATGCACTAAGCCTTACCCTACTGATATGTTTCCACTTAGTTATTATGTTGAGTGTGAATAATGTCGGACAGACAGCAGGTTTATGATAGAATCACATTTTCTTGATGGGATTAATCGGTGAAGGTTTTTATGATGCTGTAAAGGACATTCAGAAAATATGATTAGTGTTTCTTTAAACTACCTATTAAAATTTAGATGATTAAATGCAATTATTGATTTTTTTTTTTGGGGGGGGGGGGGGGGGGGGGGGCTACTTATTTGCTTTATGTTCAATCCACTTAAATTTGTAAAAAGCTGACTTAATTGACTTGTGTTGGGACAACATGAAGGAATTGTTTGGAACACAACATTTTTTACAGCGCTGATCTAAGTTAAAATAGTTAGTATGTCGATTTATTGAACTGTATATACAGTAATTGTTCAGATTTATTATAGTTACAACATTTTATTAGTTAACTGCACTTTATAAAACGATTTAATGCATTATTTTAGGCATTAAACTCAAATCTTAAGATTATTAAAAGCTTTTGAGTTGTTCATTTAGTTTAGTTAAATTTAGTTTATTTAATTGCAAAGGATGGTAAAGTACAATAAGTTTCTTTGTAATATAAAAGGCCCTGTCATACATCCGGTGCAATAAGGCTCAAGACGTGTTCGGCGCGGTTTGTAGCTATTGTCAGACCAGCGTATCTGTAATTTTCACGTTTTGCGCCACGTTGTTTAAATAACAAATCCATTTGCAGCACTTTGTGGACTCATGGGTGTGCTGGTCTAGAAAGGAGGTGTGTTAAGGCGCATTGTTGGTGCGTTGTTATTTTGAAGAGCTGAAATAGACCTGCGACATTGACCAATTATATTATATTATATTATATTATATTATATTATATTATATTATATTATATTATATTATATTATATTATATTATATTATATTATATTTATTAAAATATATTATATTATATTATATTATATTATATTATATTATATTATATTATATAAACTGTATATATTTATTATATTATATTATACTATATTATATTATTTTATATTATATTGTACTTATTATATCATATGATATTTATTCAATTTTATTATGTTATATTAAATTAAATTATATTATATTATATTATATTATATTATATTATATTATATTATATTATACTTATTACATCATATGATATATATTATATCATGTTATATTATATTATATTTATTAAAATATATTATATTCATATTATATTATATTATATTATATTATATTATATTATATTATATAAACTGTATATATTTATTATATTATATTATACTATATTATATTATATTATTTTATATTATATTGCACTTATTATATCATATGATATTTATTAAATTTTATTAAATTAAATTAAATTAAATTAAATTAAAATAAATTAAATTAAATTAAATTAAATTAAATTAAATTAAATTAAATTAAATTAAATTAAATTAAATTAAATTAAATTATATTATATTATACTTATTACATCATATGATATATATTATATCATGGTATATTATATTATATTTATTAAAATATATTATACTATATTATATTATTTTATATTATTTTGTACTTATTATATCATATGATATTTATTACATTATATTATATTATATTATATTATATTATATTATATTATATTATATTATATTATATTATATTATATTATATTATATTATATTATATTGCTCAGTGGTTAGCCTCACTGCAAGAAGGTCACTGGTTTGAGTTCTGGCCAGTTGGCAATACTGTGTGGAGTTTGCATGTTTTCCCTGTGTTTGCGTGGGTTCCCCCCGGATGCTCTGGTTTCCCCCACAATTCAAACACGTGCGCTATAGGTGAACTAAATAAACTAAATTGCCCGTAGTGTATGTGTGTGTGTGTGAATGAGTGTCTATGGGTGTTTCCCAGTACTGAGTTGCAGCTGGAATGGTATCCACTTTGTAAAACATATGCTGGATAAGTTGTCGGTTCATTCCGCTGTGGCGACCCCTAATGAATAAAGGGACTATAAAGGGATATACTGATTTAATAAATATCAGCATGTCTAGTAGATGGTCTTATTTGATTGGCATCAGCGTAATAAACTGTCCTACAATGCTGTTTAAATGCAGGGTTTTTTAGGTGCTCTGTGAAAACTGTCACGAAAAAGGTATAGAAATGTATCACCCTGACTGCATCTGCACTGATAGCACCCCGAGTTTGCTGCGAGATCTGTTGGACAAGCCAGTGTTTTGCAGAAACCTGTCATTTTGTTGGCTCTGGCTCCATCAGTGTGTCCACAAACACAAGAACGTGTCGTGTGTGATCAGCACGTAAAGCTGGTGTCAGTCTAGACCCGGAGAGCGAGTGCTAAATGAAGCCGTTAACATTAACACGGGGAGTTTTCTCTTGTCATAAAGCACGTTTGATTGCTGTAAATGTGAAGTTTTGCAGCGACGGCTTTCATCAGTGTGTGTGTGTGTGTGTGTGTCTGCGAGCATCAGTTCGCACACACACACACACACTTTTCTCTACTCGTCTCTCTGCTTCTATTTTTAGCTCAGCTCTACAAGCCCACAGTCACACGCCGCTGCTTATCCAATAAAGCCAAATCGATTTCCCACTAATTTCCGACATGCCCTGTGTATCAATAACTCACATAGACCAGCTGATGGAAGATCTATCTATCTATCTATCTATCTATCTATCTATCTATCTATCTATCTATCTATCTATCTATCTATCTATCTATCTATCTATCTATCTATCTATCTATCTATCTATCTATCTATCTATCTATCTATCTATCTATCTATCTATCTATCTATCTATCTATCTATCATCTATTCATCCATTCATCTATCTTTTAAAATTAATTCATTTTAATTAATTAATTAATTAATTAATTCATTCATTCATTCATTCATTCATTCATTCATTCATTCATTCATTCACTCACTTGTTCATTTATTCATTCCTTCATTCACTCAATCATTCAGTTAATGCTTCATTCATTCACTCACTCGTTCATTCACTCATTCATACACCCATTCACCAATCATGCATTCATGCACTCGTTCATTCACTTGTTCACTCATTCACGCACCCACTAATTAATCTATTCTCTTAACCAATGATTATTCATTCACACATTCATTCAGTCATTCATTTATGTACTTGTTTATTCACGCATTCATTTATTCATTCACCCAATTGTTAATTCATTCACTCGCTTAGTCATTCATCCTCTAACTCAGCCATACACTCATTCACCAATCATTCATTCGTGCACTTGCTCATTCATTCATTCATTCATTCATTCATTCATTCATTCATTCATTCATTCATTCATTCATTCATTCATTCATTCATTCATTCAGTCTTTCATTTATGCACTTAATCATTCAATCATTCACTTTTATTCATTCACCAAATCCTTCATTCATTTATTCATTCATTCAGTCACTTGTTCATTCATTCATTCATTCATTTATTCATTCACAACTCTTTCATTCATGAACTTGCTCATTCTTTTTTTTCTTTCTTTCTTTCTTTCTCGCATGCTTCCTTTTTCTTCTCTTCTCTTCTCTTCTGTTCTCTTCTCTTCTTTCTTTCTTACTTGGATGCTTCCTTTCTTTTCTTTCTTTCTTTCTTTCTTTCTCGCATGCTTCCTTTTTCTTCTCTTCTCTTCTCTTCTGTTCTCTTCTCTTCTTTCTTTCTTACTTGGATGCTTCCTTTCTTTTCTTTCTTTCTTTCTTTCTTTCTCGCATGCTTCCTTTTTCTTCTCTTCTCTTCTCTTCTGTTCTCTTCTCTTCTCTTCTTTCTTTTTTTCTCGCATGCTTCCTTTTTCTTTTCTTCTCTTCTCTTCTGTTCTTTTCTCTTCTCTTCTTTCTTTCTTTCTTTCTCGCATGCTTCCTTTTTTTCTCTTCTCTTCTCTTCTCTTCTTTCTTTCTTACTTGGATGTTTTCTTTCTTTTCTTTCTTTCTTTCTTTCTTTCTCTTCTCTTCTCTTCTCTTCTCTTCTTTCATTCTTTCTTTCTTTCTTTCTTGCATGCTTCCTTTCTCTTCTTTCTTTCTTTCTTTCTTTCTTTCTTTCTTTCTTTCTTTCTCGTTTTTGCTTTCCTTATACAGATCATTTGGCATCATTAGTTTATTATCTCAATGGTTATTTTAGTTAACTGTATTTGATCACATTTCTTTCTTTGTCTCTCTCTTTCTCTCTCAGTCATTGTTCTAAGCACCAGGGATGATTTGACCTTGTCTCTCTTTTTTTCGTCTCCTTTTCTTTTTCGTCTCCATCCAGTGTCTCAGATCATCATTCCGCTCACGGAGAAGAGAATCCAGCTCATTTAGTTTTCAAGTTGAATTTCAAACAATGTTAGACTGCCTTTTTTTCCACAATACCTTCTTTATTGCGTAACAGGAGCTGCACGCCAACCAGGCCATTTTTATGACTGATCTGCTTTTCAATTAACCGTCGAGCTCTTTCTCTTGCTGACTAAACATGCGCTTTCGTCCTGGGGAAAGAGATGGTGCTCCTAAAAGGCTGTTTTGTACTGTAGTGGGTTGTTATTGATGGGGTTTTGAACAGGTCAGAGTTAATGCTGAACACTGCTGTCTTCACACACCAGACAGATTCCGTGAGCTTCATCGGCGGCTCACGGGAAACACTAGTGTTCGACTGAGGTAAAATTGAACAAAAATGTAAGTTAGTGATATACACTTGTTTTGTGTGCTCTCAACAAATAAAAGAAGCCACAAATATACTTCCTATTGATCTTTCTAGCGCAATGAAGTCATTGGTCTTTGTGGAAACTGATTCAGCAGAATGTGATTGTTTACATTTTGGCTGAAATTGACTATTTTAAGCATTGATTTATTAATAGAAACATTATAGTTAAATAAATTATATGTATGTTTGTATTCTTAGTGCTTTGTTGCCTTATATTAATTTATTATTATATAAAGTTTCATTTAATTTTTGACGATTTTTAACACGTCAGGACCTAATGTCTCATCCAAAAGATGGAGCTCACTGAGCAGTAGTGGTGGGCAAAGCGAGGCTTCATGAAACACTGAAACAGTCGAAGCAAATGTGTCGAAGCTTCGAAACATTTCGAAACCCCACTCTACGGTGACACCTAGTGGTCATTTTTTATGTATTGCACTGAAGCAGCTTCAGCGAATAACAGTTGAGCAAATTGAGGCATTAAACTCCACTTTATATGCTGTAATCATCAAGTAATTTAGTGGAGTGGTTAAGGTGTCAGCCTACCATGCGGGGACAGTGGGTTCGATGCCAGACTGATACATTTTTATTTGAAATGCTTTAATACCAGTTGGTAATGCTTTGCTCTTGTATCGTTTTGTTTCAACATTGGTCTGATATCCGAATAAACAATTTGTGAATTAATATGACTTGTTTTGGTCTTAAAACAGGGTTGTTGCTAGATCAGAAACGGTGGCCTGAAGTTATCAAGAATTATTTATATTATTCATTAAATTTCCCATTTATTGTATTTTATTAATGTCTACCCAAACCCTAAACCCAACCATACTGTAAAAATATTTATTATTGTTTTACAGTGTTACAAAAATGATGCTAACTTGATGGCGTTACTGCAGCTGTATCCTATTTAGGCTGCACAAAACAGAAACGGGGATATGAGACGGGGATAATTCCTGACCTTTGCAGCCAAATGCAGATTCGCCAGGTCTCGAAACGCTTCTAAGCTGATCGATGCTTTGAATCGCTTTAGTCACGTGACCAGGTGTTTCGAAACACTTTAGTCACGTGACTTGGGTGCATTGTTTCGAAACACTTGCGCTTCGGGATCTCGTCATTGTGTCGAAACGTCTGTTTTACGTCAGCAATCCCTCCTCAGCAGTATATACTATACTTTTTCCTTTCCTTGTTACTTCCTTTCTTTAATTATTTCTTTCCTCCTTTCTTTTTTTCTATCTTGCTTTCTTTCTCTGTCTCCTCTCCCTCTGAGCTCAGAGAAGTCGACAGCACTTCTGGACACTGTTAACATAGGGCTTCCTTTTGGCACAGTACAGTTTTAACTGGCATTTGTGGATGTAACGCATCTACGCATCGTGGTACTTGAAAGTTTTCCTGAGCCCACGGGGAGTATATAGTCCCCTTCACTATACTGGGGCATTAGTACCGACACAGACCGAATGTTGAGCGCCCCCTGCTGGCCTCACTAACACCTCTTCTGGCAGCAACCTTGCTTTCCCATGAGTTCTCCCATCCAGGTTCTGACCGGGCGCAGCCCTGCTTAGCTTTAGTGGGTGACCATGTGAGAGCAGCAGAGAGCTAGCTGCCAGCTTATACTATGTTATATAATATAATATAAGTCATCCATTCATTTTAAATCATTATTAATAATTAAACATTATTAATCCGGGGTCGCCACAGCGGAATGAACCGCCAACTTATCCAGCAACTGTTTTACGCAGCGGATGCCCTTCCAGCCACAACCCATCTCTGAGAAATATAATATAAGTATTAAATGTTTTTTAGTCTATATATTTTAATAATATTTAATGCTGAAAATACGAACGCCTTAAATGAATATTAATGTCTACAGAATTTAATGTGCGAATGCTCTAGCAGACATTAGTTTCTTCAAAAGCATTACCAAGCCTGTTCATGCGTGAAGGATTGTTGCAGTGCATGCTGGGACACATGTGTCGGCATGAATAAAACATTGTGTGCTTTCCGAGGTGGATTATAACATGTGTGAAGCAGGTCAACACGACTCTGCGGTGTATGTCTGCACATAAACACATGCTCAATTGCAGAACTCAGCCATATGAAGGTTATATGTGCGGTTTAGCAGCGTCAGATCATCTGGCATTACATTATTCATAGATCTGTGTGTCACAGGGAAATTATCATCTCTTCATAAACAGAAGCTGCAGTTTGATTGACAGTTCTCAATGACTCTTGACATTGGCGCTAATATTACATTTATTGAATAATGATGAGATGGTCTTAAAGGGAAAGTTCATTTAAAAATGAGAATTTACTCGCTGTTTACTCAGCCTCAAGTGCTTGCAAACCTTTCTTCTGTTGAACACAAAGGAAGATATTTTGAAGAATGCAGAAAACATGTAACCATTGAATACTTTTGTTGAAGGAAAAAAATACACTATCTGACAAAAGTCTTGTCGTCGATACCTATTATAAGAGCAACAAATAATTTCTTGACTTCTAGTTGATCATTTGCAAAAGTGGCAGAAGGTAGATTTTTCAGATGAATTGTATCCCAATCATCACAAATACTGCAGACGACCTACTGAAACCAGCATGGACCCAAGATTCTCATAGAAATCTGTCAAGTTTGGTGAAGAAAAAGTCTTGGAAAAGTCTGTGAAACTCACAGACATTTAAAACAAGGATACGTAAATGATTAAGGAATTACAAAATTGGTTTGGGGGCGGTGTTATTATAATAACAAAATAATTATTACAAATTAATTAATCAAATTTGGAATAACTGATTTAAAATGATATATATATATAAATTGTCTTAATTTAGTAGTAGTAGTAGTAGTAGTAGTAATAATAATAATAATAATAATAATAATAATAAATTATCACAAATCATTTAATAAAATATGAATTAACTGATAATATATATATATATATATATATATATATAATGCTAATGTAATAATAATATTAATAATAATAATAATAATAATAAGTCACAAATTAATTAATTCAATCTGAATTAAATTATTAAAACTCATATATTATTATTGTTAATGTAATAATGATAATAATAAAGTATCACAAATTAATTAATTAAATCTGAATTAACTGATTAACACTGATATATATTAATTATGTTAAAGTAATACTACTAATACTACTACTACTACTATTAATAATAATAATAATAATAATAATAATAATAATAAATCACGAATTAATAAATTAAATATGAATTAACTGATTAAAACGGATATATATTAATTCTGCAAATGTAATTAAGTAGCACTTTAAAACAACGTTCCACTACTTAATATAAGCTAATAATACACAGCATTTAAGCAGTTGTACTTTGGCATTTATTAATGCGTTTTTAAAACCCAAAGTTTTAAAGTTTTAAAAGTTTTAAACCTTAACAATAACTAACGCATAAAAATAGACAGGTACTTAAATATTATAAATGTATTGTTCATGAACTGGAAAAACACTTTTGGTTTGATTATTTATGATTATTTGCTCCCAAAATCTCTCTGAAAATCGGTTTCTCTTGTAAAATATTGAATAACATAAACACAGATAGAGATATGTACTGCACGCACATTTCTACTATTCACTTCTGGCATGTTCATTCTCTCACAGGTGGGAAACGAAGGTATTTAAAGCTCATTAGCAGTGTGTGTGTGTGTGTGTGTGTGTGTGTGTGTGTGTGTGTGTGTGTGTGTGTGTGTGTGTGTGTGTGTTTGTGGCAGTTGGACTCAATCTGCTAAGTGGGAGGAAGATACTAGAGGCGGTGTTGAGATTCATTTAGATAATGACACATTATCCTCTGCTTTTTTCCCTCCTCATGGTGATGTTCTATCTTTACCTTACGCTCAGCAAGAATGCAGAATCCCTTTAGCATATCTACCCGTAATATCATAACCGATTTGTTTGCTGCATCTTTGATCGATGCAAATGACTTCAGCTTCATTCAGAGGGACACGTGCGCCGCCAGATCGCTTTGCAGGATTAAAAAGATTATGATAATGAGCTGGAGGTTTTTTTTTTTTTTTTGGATAAAACACAGCGTTTGATTATAAAAAAAGAGAGAGAGACAGGCAGTGGAATTCATTCACTGTACATTGTTGAGGATAATCAATTTGGGAGTTAGAATCAGTACAAGCCGAGAGTGAATGAATTAAAGATTTAATTACAGGGCGTTTCATAAAGGCTGTGATCTGTTTCAAGCGATGAATATTGGATATATGATATATACAGATATATACACTTTTTTTTCCTGTGAATAATATTTCTAAAGGAGATGTAAACATGGAATTCAACCAGATTTTGGTAAAAACCCAAACAATAGAAGCATAAAAATAAAACAAAACAAAACCTTAATATCTAAAAAAAATGAGTTATGAGTAACAACAATGAAAAGACACAAGGAGAAAGTACTGAGTTACTGAAATGTATTTGATACTGTGTGTAAAAGGCTTTTTTTTTGGTGATGCCAGCTTAAAGACGCCTCTCATATGGAGAATGAAGTCACATTCAATGCTCAGCTGTGATTCTTTCACAGAGTGTAAAAATGGTGATGATCTTGTCTATCAAATGTGAGCTTTATTTTGTATTCTCTATTGGATTCAAGTCAGGTGATTGGCTGGGCCATTCTACAGCTTGATTTTCTTTTTCTGAAAGCATTTGAGAGCTACCTTGGGTGTGTTTTGGATTATTGTCTTGCTAAAACGTCCCCTCTGGTGTCATCTTCATCCGGTGGCGATTCTAGGGGAGGGGTAGGGGGGCGTGCCCCCATGTCAACAAGCTTGCCCCCCCCCCCCCCCCCATCCCCCCAACCCCCCCCCCCCCTCCCCCCCCCCCCCCTCCCCCTCTCTGGCCCCTCTACATTTGAAATTCAGTCAGCAATAGCCCACTGTCTAGCTGGTGTATTTGCATACAGCGATCTGATTGGCTGACCCTTCCGTCAGCGCTTGAAAAGTTGAGCTAGTCCCGACTTCTGCAGCGAGCAACGTCTCTGAAGCAGCGCCGACGGATCCACAATGCAGTTCGGCAACGCCTGACGTCACCCATTCAAAGTGAATGGGAAGCGTTGATGCTGACAGTCAGTGTCTGGCACTTGCTCTTTCTGCTTTCGCATTCGCTCTCTCTGTCAGTGACGGTGCTGCGCACATCAGTTCCCTCAGAAGTTAACCCCCAAATTGACACAGGTAATAAAAATATTCAACTTCATTCAGGGACATAGCAGACATTTTAAAAAGTGAGGGGGACGGCTGAATGAGATGCAAAAGTTTACATTCATATAATTATTAATCACCTGTTTCTAAAAGATCTGGCTCCAAAAGTGAGGGGGACATATCCATCTGCACCAATCCCCCCACCACTACTATTTTTCAGCAAACTCCAATGACTTATTATTATTTATAAACTGTGTTTTCTTGTGTTTTGGTCAACATGATCTACTGTACAATCCATAGTGTGTTGATATTTAAAAAGAATTTTAAAAAGTTGTCTTGTCCGAATAGGGCTTATTTGTATGACAGAATTATTTTCTTTTTTTTAGATATTTCCCAAATGATGTTTAACATAGCAACACATTTTTCACAGTATTTCCTATGATATTTTGATGAAGTCTTTTGTTTTATTTTGGCTAGAATGAAAGCCGTTTTTTTTTTTTTTTTTGGAAACGATTTTAAGGTCAATATTATTAGCCCCCTTAAGCTATTTTTGTTTTTCCGATTGTCTACAGAATAAACCACTTTTAAACAATGACTTGCCTGTAATTAACCTAATGAACCTAGTTGAGCTTTTAAATGTCACTTTAAGCTGAATACAAGCTTCTTGAAAATGATCTAGTCCAAGCATGTCCAAGCATGTCCAAACTCCTGCAAAGTTTAGATCCAACCCCAATCAGGAACACCTGGGCTAGCTAATCAAGCTCTTACTAGGCTTTCTTGAAACGTCTTTGCAGGTGTGTTGAAGCAAGTTGAAGCTAAAATCTGCAGGACACCGGCCCTCTAGGACCGAGTTTGGACATCCCTGATCTATAGTCAAATATTATTTACTGTCATCATGGCAAAGAGAAAATAAATCAGTTGTTAGAAATGAGTTATTAAAACTATTATGTTTAGAAATGTGTTACATTTATTTTCTTTCTATTCAACAGAAATTGGGAAAAAAATATAGAGGGGCTTATAATTCTGACTTCAACTGTTTATGTTAGCAGATAGTGTTGTAAAAGCTATTAGAAGTCCTCTAAATCAAAACCAGAATCATTTAAAATAGCATAAAATAGTAAAATTCACCTCAAAACGACATTAGAAGGAGTGTCTCGTTCTCTTAAGCCAGAAGGGTTTGACTTGTTGGTTAATGATGGTGCTTTTAGATCCCGACCCAGTGAGAGTGACAGTATCTTATACAAACGTAGCGATGTTGAGCTAGTAATTAAATAATGAAGTGATTCTAATTAAACTAATTAAAGTGTCTAGACAAGGGTCATGGCAGCAGAAATCAAGCTAATGGGGGCTTGGGTGGTAGAGGATCTTGTGTGCAGAGCGGAGGAGTTCATGTTTAATGGTACAGGATGTTCAGATGTCATGCTTACACACGGGGAATTAACCCATTGATAGCTTTAAGTTTTTTTTTAGGATACTGGAAACTTGCTTTTATTGTATTAATTGAATAAGAGAATCGTTTGCTGGAAACTTACTCTTACTGAATCATTTGAATCAGAGAATTGTTTACTTTGAAACTTGATCTTTGATGAATCATTTGAATCGGAGAATCATTTGCTAGAAACTTGGTCATAATGAATCATTTGAATCAGGGAATTGTTTGCTGGAAATTTACTCTTACTGAATCATTTAAATCAGAGATGTTTAACGGCAACTTGCTTTTACTTGATCATTTGAATGAGAGAATTGTTTGCTAGAAACTGGTTCCTATTGAATCATTTGAATCAGAGACTTGTTTGCTGGAAACTCACTCTTACTCACTCATTCATTTATTTTCTTGTCGGCTTAGTCCCTTTATTAATCCGGGTTGCCACAGCGGAATAAACCGCCAACTTATCCAGCAAGTTTTACACAGCGGATGCCCTTCTAGCCGCAACCCATCTCTGGGAAACATTTACACACTCATTCACACACACACTCATACACTACGAACAATTTTGCCCACCCAATTCACCTGTACCGCATGTCTTTGGACTGTGGGGGAAACCGGAGCACCCAGGGGAAACCCACGTGAATGCAAGGAGAGCATACAAACTCCACAAAGCAACACCAACTGAGCCGAGGTACGAACCAGTGACCCAGCGACCTTATTGCTGTGAGGTGACAGCACTACCTTCTGCGCCACCGCATTGCCCTCACTCTTACTGAATCATTTAAATTAGAGATGTTTAATGGCAACTTGCTCTTACTTGATCATTTGAATCAAAGAATCGTTTCTAAAATCGCCTTTTGCTGGATCAATTGAATCAGTGAATCGTTTGCTAGAAACTGGTTCCTACTGAATCAGTTGAATCAGATAAATGTTTGCTAGAAACTGGCTTTTATTGAATCATTTTAATCAGAGAATCGTTTGCTGGAAACTCACTCTTACTGAATCATTTGAATCAGAGAATCGTTTGCTGAAAACTCCCTCTTACTGAATCATTTGAATCAGAGATTTTTTTACTGAAAACTTGCTGTTACCATTTGATTCAGAGAATCATTTGCTGGAAACTTGCTCTCACTGATTCATTTGAATCAGATAATAGTTTGCTGCAAACCTGCCCTAGATGAATCATTTAGATCTATGAATCATTAACTATAAACTTATAGATTATCATTGGTTTGCGGGCATGCAAGAGTCTCTATGCATTTGCGGGAGACTCCCGGAACTTTCAGGAGACTTGGGATGTCTGTAAATCAGAGAATAGTTTGCTGGAAACGTACTCTTGCTGAATAATTTGAAACAGATAATTGTTTGCTGGAAAATAACTCTTACTGAATCATTTGAATGAGAGAATAATTTGCCAGAAACTCACTCTTACTGAATCATTTGAATTAGGGAATCATTTGCCAGAAACTCACTCTTAGCTACTGAATCATTTGAATCAGAGAATTATTTGCCAGAAACTCACTCTTACTGAATCATTTGAATTAAAAGAATCATTTGCCAGAAACTCACTCTTACTGAATCATTTGAATTAGAGAATCATTTGCCAGAAACTCACTTCTAATGGCTCATTTGAATTAGAGAATCATTTGCCAGAAACTCACTTCTAATGGCTCATTTGAATTAGAGAATCATTTGCCAGAAACTCACTCTTAATGGATCATTTGAATTAAAAGAATCATTTGCCAGAAACTCACTCTTAATGGATCATTTGAATTAGAGAATCATTTGCCAGAAACTCACTCTTACTGAATCATTTGATTTAGAGAATAATTAACTGTGGATTGGCTAAAAACATAACTTGAATCACTGAGTTGTTGATTCAAGAACAAACACGAACATAACTGTCCAGATCACATATTAATTCAGTGTGATTTGTGAATCGATTTAACAGGTTCACTCACAAGATTCACCTTGTCCGTGAATCAGACACTGCTACAAAACTTTTGTATTGCAGTGAATTGCAAAATAAAGTACAGATACTTATAAAATGCAGTGAATTAAGGAAGTAAAAATATTGAATTGCCATATACCACATGCCTTGTAGTCATGCTAATAAACGTTAGCAAGTTATTTTGGACTGTTGTTGATATATCTGTTCAGTCATGTATAATTGGGTCTGTTTATCAGAAAGTGTATGAGTTTCTCCCTAATGTGATGCGATCTCAGCTCTGCAGCTTATCAGGAGACCGTTTTTCCATCACAACCTTTTCCGATGAACTCATAAAACATTCAGCGCACCAGTAGCCTAGCATCAAAAAGTACTTTTTATCAATAAATCATTGACGCGAAGCAGTCCTTTCCCTTAAATATTGATCTGAACATGCCATAAAGTTTTCCACACGTGAATTCGCCCTTGTGTGTGTGACTGGAGGTTGTTTTACGTTAGCGGATTTGTGTGTAATGCGAATGGAGTGTGTGGACTTCATTATTATTCATAGCTGTGCGAGAATTTCAAATTGTGTTTTAAAAGTTTTATACGGCGGATGATTAAAGCATGATGTATTAATGACTTTATTAGAGGGCACGGCTTTCATAATAAATTGACAAAGAGAAGCTGGTCTCCTCTTGTTTTCTCCATATCTAATCTTTCTCACCATCGTCTCCTTTAGTCTCTTGTTTTAGCGGCCTCAGCTCATGGAGAGACTCAGACATATTGATCTATGAAGTTAATATCTCACCTCCTTTTATTTTTTCATCTCCTCTATAATTCTTTTCTCCCCGTGAGTCAGCATAACTAATCTTTGGCTCTGTTCCTCATCTTCGGCTCTTTGTTTTTTCATCCAGCATGAGGTCTGCTTGTCGACTGACGTCCTGATGCTTCCCCGTTGAGTAACAATAAAGTGGAGCAGGTGTTGGTGATGTCATTTCCTGCTGGGGATTGTGTGTTTAATGGAAGATTTGTTCCCAGAAATCGTTTCTGGTGTCCTTGCACGGCAAAATATTACACAAGAAAATGAACTCATATTCTGCATTCGACAAACTTGGTTTAAGTAATGTCTGTGATTATTAATATTCCACACTTAAACTTTATATTAATTATTATAGTATTAGTCAAGGTGAGGCAGTGGCGCAGTAGGTAGTGCTGTTACCTCACAGCAAGAAGGTCGCTGGTTTGAATCTCGGCTCAGTTGGCGTTTCTGTGTGGAGTTTGCATGTTCTCTCTGCCTTCGCGTGGGTTTCTTCCGGGTGCTTTGGTTTCCCCCACAGTCCAAAGACATTTGGCGCAGGTGAATTGGGTAGGCTAAAATTGTCCGTAGTGTATGAGTGTGTGTGTGAATGTATGGATTCTTGAGACACAAAAGACGTATCTTAAATCTTAAAAAGGGGGTTAAATAGGTTCCATTTAAGTGCAGTATATTAGTTTTCAGTGAACTGTTCCTTTAAAATAATAAAAAATTATAAGCTTGTGAAACACAACCCTTGTGAACTTCAATAGATGTGGCTGTGCTAGCGTAAAACGATGTTGATATTACATGCTTCTTCTCCAGCAAGGATTGTATTGCATTTGCGCGTCAGCATCAGAAAAGACAGTTTCGTCTCTCCTGAGGATTTTTTCTGCCTCTTTTATGTTCTTATATTCTCCGGCTCTCGCTTGACATCTCAGCAACAGGTCTCGGTAACTTCATTGTGTCTTCCGGGAGCGATTCGCCAAGGAAATACAACAGTTTAGAGGCCACACAGAAAGAGACGGATAACAAGGATGACAAAGAAATCACTACGCTGGTCAGAAAAGCTCTCTAAAAGGAGAGTCTTGCAGATGATTATGTCCTGTGCATGAGTGAGACAATTCATTCATTTATTTTCCTTCGGCTTAGTCTATATTTCAGAGGTCGCCACAGTGAAATGAACAAACAATTCCAGCATTTGTTTAACACAGCGGATGCCCTTCCAGCCGCAACCCAGTATTGGGAAACACCCATGCACATTCATACACACACTCATACACTATGGACAATTTAGCTTATCCAATTCACCTATAGCGCATGTCTGAGGGGGAAACCGGAGCACCCGGAGGAAACACACTTCAACGCAGGGAGAACATGCAAACTCCACACAGTAATGACAACTGACCCAGCTGGGGCTTGAACCCTTGAACCAGTGACCTTTTTGCTGTGACTAGACAGTGCTAACCACTGAGCCTCCTAGACTGAGGCAGTCATATAGCTAAAAGTAACTGCATGTGCAGTAGAATAGAAGGCCAGTGTGTGGTATTTTATGGTAAATCTGCAGTAATTGAGCTGTTCATTCATTCATTTTCTTTTCAGCTTAGTCCCTTTAATCTGGGGTCACCACAACGGAATGAACCGCCAACATGTAATTGAGCTGTCTCTTGCCTAATTGCTGTTATCATTCAAGCACAGTTTTAGTTTGTTGTTGACTAAACAGCTCCGTCTACAGTTTAGAGGACGCTAGTGTGTGTGTGGGAGTGTGTGTGACATCTGTGGTTAAATGCATTTTGGCAGGACGGCCCCCTGTTTTAAATAGACTGCTTTTGCAGAGAGATGCGATAAAGTGATTGCGCTGCTTTCATGAATGCCTTTTGCGTAGTAATCATTTGTGCAGCGTTCTTGGTGTTGTTTTGTTTTAATTAATAAATTGTTTCAGAGTCATTTTAGTCGCTAAGTGTAGAAAGAGAAAGAAAAAATTTAAAGCACATTTTAACAACATTCATATGTAAGTAAGAAAGAGAGAGTTAGTGTGTGTGTGTGTGTGATTGAGTAAGAGAAAGTTAGTGAGAGTACACTCACCGGCCACTTTATTAGGTACATCTGACTAGCACTAGGTTGGACTCCGTTTTGCCCTCAGAACTGCCTTAATAGATTTAACAAGCTACTGGAAATATTCCTCAGAGATTTTGTTCCATATTGACATGATAGAATCATGCAGTTGCTGCAGATTTTTTGGCTGCACATCCATGATGTGAATCTCTCGTTCCACAACATCCCAATGGTGCTCTATTGGATTGAGATCTGGTGACTGTGGAGGCCATTTGAGGACAGTGATCTCATTGTCATGTTCAAGGAACCAGTCTGAGATGATTCGGGTGTTAGGACATGGGGCGTAACCCTGTTGGAAGTAGCCCAGCAGGTACACTACATCACAAGACGTTAATATTAGGTTAGATTTAGGTCATGACGTCAGGTGACCAAAAGTCAATGTCTAGCCACCATCTAAGGACAGCTTTATTTTGACGTCCAATAATGACGACAAATTACATTGATATTTGGTTGATTTTAGGTTGTGTTGGAAAGTGACCAAAATTCAACGTCTGATAGATGTAATAGTGGTAACATCTACGCAATGTCAAGGTGTAACATGATTAAACATTGATATTTGGTTGATTTTAGGTTGGAGATTGATGTTGGCCTGACGTTGGGTTCTGACGTCAACCCGATTTCCATTTCCAAACAAAATCCTACATCCTCATGATGTTGGGGTACAAAGTCAATATGAGTCATGTTGATTGACTGTACCTGCAGGGAGCCATCAGAAGATGTGGTCTTCTGCTGCTGTAGCCCTTCTACCTCAAGGTTAGACGTGTATTTTAATCAGAGATGCTCTTCTGCAGACCTCCATTGTAACGAGTGCTTATTTGAGTTACTGTTGCCTTTCTATCAGCTGTAACCAGTCTAGCCATTCTCCTCTGACCTCTGGCATCAACAAGGCATTTGCACCCACAGGACATCACTCAGAGCTTCAGGTCCCCACGTGGCATGCATTTTAGAAACTAAAAAACACTTATTTTCAGTTATTATTTAAAAAAAAGACCTTAAAAGAAATGTGTGTGAATTTAGTTTCTTTAAAATGAGCAGAAACTCTGATCCCCTCTTGGCCAGTATAGAGCAACAGTCCCCTCTTAGTAATGTGTGTGTGTTAAAGTGTAAAGGGGTCATAATCAGCTCAGCCACAGTGTTTTTCTTTCTGTCTCCGGATCAGCGTTGTGTGTCTTACACACAGCGAGCTGCAGGTTCACATCTATACACAGTCTATAAATACCCGGCGTCTGATGTGCACAACTGTGAGATCGGCTTGAGCTCGGTGCCATTTAACCGATGTCTCTGTTAAATTTGACAAGATATCAGTGTGTGATCATTAGGGCTGTGAGGCTTCGTCCGCTCAGCTCATCTTCCACACAGCGGTCCCTTTACTCTCAGATTTTTATTCATTCAGCTATTCTTCTAAGTTATGAATTCATCCCGGTTCAATTGTGTTGTTTTTTTTTTCTAACAATACTACAATATATACGCTTTGAATTGAATAGTGTATTCAAGCAGGCCTTCAGGGATTTGTGGTTAAAGCGTTTGTACAGTGCAGCCGGAAAGTATTCATAGCGCCTCACGTTTTTGTTGTTGTTTTATGTAACAGCCTTATTCCAAAATGGATTAAATTAATTTATTTTCTCAAAATTCTACACACAATACCCCGTAATGACGATGTGAAAAAAAAAGAGTTTTTGAAATTGTTGTAAATTTATTAAAAATAAAAACCCTGAAAAATCACATGTACACAAGTATTCACAGCCTTTGCTCAATACTTTGTTGATGCACCTTTGGCAGCATTACAGCCTCAAGTCTTTATGAATATGATGCCACAAGCTTGGCACACCTGTCTTTGGGAATTTTTTGCCCATTCCTCTTCGCAGTACCTCTCAAGCTCTGTCAGGTTGGATGGGAAGCGAAGGTATACAGCCATTTTCAGATCTCTCCAGAGATGTTCAATAGGATTTAGGTCTGGGCTCTGGCTGGGCCACTCAAGGACATTCACCGAGTTGTTATGAAGCCACTCCGTTGATATTTTTATTGCTGGTCCTGCTGGAAGATGAACCGTCACCCCAGTCTGACGTCAAGAGCACTCTGAAGCAGGTCTTCATTCAGGATGTCTCTGTATATTTCTGCATTCATCTTTCCCTCTATCCTGACTAGTCTTCCAGTTCCTGCTGGAAAATCCCATCAGCATGAAAAAGGATTAGTTGACTTAACTTTAAAAAGTGAGAAACCCTGTTGCTTTTAAAGGGATTAGTTGACTTTACTTAAAGGGCCATGAAACCCCCTCGTTTCAGCAGGGTGTTTTCACACCTCTACTTTGGAAAAAGTCAGAAAAGTGGGCGTGTCCAGCTCTGTTTAGGGGGGAGTGTCGGAGGAACTAAAGTGGGAGGGTGTGGGAGTGTCTATTTGGGCACGCGCGAGTTTTAGAGCCAAAATACACACACAGTAGAAAGTGAGGGTGTTTAACCTACATGGACATCTGTAGTCGAACTATTTGCCAAATTATTAAATGTTGGACTTTAACTGCAGTTTGGCTCTTTGATTCAGGGAATTCAGTCATGCCCCTCGCGACAAACAAGATATTTGATTCGAGGAGCTGCTGTAAGCGTGTATTTTTCATGGAATGTTTGATACCGCACGGCGAATGAGAGAAAAAAAACCTCTGCATTTCCCAGAAACTTAGATGCACACAGCAGGTAGCGTCAGAAAGCCGCGTGTGTTATTCCGGTCACAAAATACGGTAAAAACCCTACACGAGGTCAAAGTTTGGTTGTGGTGCTAACATGTTTACACTCGGTGCAATGGTTAACTTAGTTCGATACGAACAAACTGAATAAACAAAGAGCACTAGTCGCTCACTTACCAAATCTGTAGAGACAGGACAATCACCAGCAACTAGAGCCGCATCTTTATTAAGAGGAGACTACAAGCGAATCCGGATCCCAGCGTTTGCAGATGAGAACAGCTCTCAGGTAAACAATGTTTCTCCTTAGACACGTAAGTTATTGTTGTCGAGCGTTGCGTACACTGTTAATCCACACGTGACTCCAGATGAGCTCCCACTGAGAGAAAATGAAAACAAAACTTAACGGCAGCAAACTATAAAAGCAACACTTCACACTTGTTTTGCCAACACAACGTGGCGTCTCTGTCGTGTAAACACGGTGACACTAATGAATATTAATGAAGTTGCACAATAGAGCGCGCTGATTGGTTCGAACCAAGCCTTACTCATGCTTTAATGCATCACACTGTAAGATGTAATAAGACACACTCTGGCACAGATGCCCAGTCTGCACGCTGGAATACACGCTATTATGTCATGACCGTGACGCAGCTTCAAAAATTCGTTTTAAACCGGAAGTACGAATTTGCTTGAAATAACGCAAAAACAACCAATTTACACTTTTTAGTGAAATATAGGTGTCCTAATAGTGTTTTTAGCAGTGTGGGACACATATATGACTGTCAACAGCTCAAAAAATGTGTTTTGGTGTTTCGTGACCCTTTAAAAAAGTGAGAAACCCTGTTTCTTTTAAAGGGATTAGTTGACTTTACTTAAAAAATTGAGTAACCCTGTTGCTTTTATAGTGATTACTTGACATAACTTAAAAAGTAAGTAACCCTGTTGCTTTAAGAGGGATAAGTTGACTTTACTTAAAAAAGTGAGTAACCCTGTTGCTTTTAAAGGGATTAGTTGACTTTACTTAAAAAGTAAGTAACCCTGTTGCTTTAAGAGGGATAAGTTGACTTCACTTAAAAAGGGGAGTAACCCTGTTGCTTTTATAGTAATTAGTTGACTTTAAAAAAAGTGAAAAAACCCATTGCTGATAAAGCATTTGCTTGACTTTCTAAAAAAAAAAACTCCATTGTTTTTGAAACAATTAGTTGATTTCACCTAAAAAAGTGAGTAAGCCTGTTACCTTTAAACTGCTTTGTTAACTATCCTAAAGTGTGTAAACTCGTTCCTTAAAATAATTACCTAACAGTTTCAAGTTAGGTTTACTCCCCTTTTTAAGCCAAGTAACTAGTCACTTTTACAGTGTAGCCCCTTTTAAATGATAATAAGCTGCGCAAGACACGTGGTCCTTATGTTCAACCCGGCTGAATGTCCCAGCAGAAGTGACCTTACTGTCCCCATCAGATCTTATTCCCCCGCCGCTCGTCCCCACAGGAGAAAACGGGGGCTGAGTCGAGCCCGAGCATGTAATTGCTCCTTAAGCTGAAACTCCTTCATGCTTTGATGGATCTCTTTTTCCTCCAGCGTAGCTCGGCTCCATTTCGGGCCTGTGCATCCTTTCGTGGCCCTGAACCATGGATATGAGCTGGCCCGGAGGAAGAGAGTGGCACTTGTAGCAATCAGCAGGGAAGCAGGAATCGGCGGCCCTGATACAGATGGCTTTTGTGTGTCTGTACGGTATACACTGATGTAATGGCAGATGACAGCTGAGCAATTTCATTGATGTGTGTAAATAACCTTTGTACGCTCCGAGTGGGAAAGATTATGTATCTGAGTGTATGTGTGTGTGTGTGTGTGCGCTCTTACGATTCTACACTTCAACTATTTTTTTCCTGCACGCGTTCTTTAAAATAAGGCAGGCAATTTATTCTCTGACAGACCATTTCATCCAGTGCTTACTGCGATTTCGTCAAGTGCGACGTGTTGTGAGGTCAGATTCATTGTTAGGTCTTGAAATGTCATTCCAGTTGTATTCTTCTCGACCTTATCTTTCTATTATGGATTTTGGCGTTTTTTTTTTTTTTTTTTTTGGGGGGGGGGGGGGGGGGGGGGGAGGTCTGACATCTAAAAAATGATGCATTATGCATGTTTGTGGACAGACTTATCATCTGTTCGTTTTTATTTCTTCCATTCCAGCTGAGAAATATGGTTTTGTAGACTGTTTAGCCAATAAAAAGAAAGAAAAAGCTTTCATTATTTAATCTTCCTACATTAATCATCCGTTTTATACACTTTGTAACATTAGCATATGCATAATTAGTTTGCATGTTCTCCCTGTGTTGGTGTGGGTTTCCTCCAGGTGCTCCGGTTTCCCCCTCAGACCAAAGACATCCGTAGTGGTCGTAGAGTATGTGTGTGAATGAGTGTGTATAGATGTTTCCCAGTACTGGGTTGCAGCTGGAAGGGCATCCGCTGTGTAAAACATTTGCCGGATAAGTTGGAGGTTCGTTCCGCTGTGGCGACCGTCGATGAATAAAGGGACTAAGAATGAAAATAAATGAATGAATAAATATATATACACTACCGGTCAAAAGTTATCGCTCAAATGTGCATTGCAAGTGCTTTGGAAGTAGGTCAAGGGTTCTATTCATTGGTTATTGTCCTATTTAAACTCAGTTGTCATGTTACTTTTTGCCTTGTTTATTTTTTAAGCATTTTTCACCTTTTTTAAAGGGCCATCAATCTCCCCATACCCCCCCCCCCCCCCTCCAAGGTATCTCAGCAGGTTGTTTTCACACCTCTAGTTTGAAAAAGTCAGGAAAGTGGGTGAGTCCTGCTTTGTTCAGGTGGAAGTGGCGAGTGATGAAAGAAGGAATTGTTTGCATGAAAAAGAGTTTTAATGCGTGCACTTCAGCTGATTTTCATAGCGGCAACACAAACACAGACACAGGGGAGATTCAGAGAGCAGCATTTACAGCGGATCTGGATTGTTCTTTTCAATATCTTTGCTTTTAGTCCGGGGACTCATCTCCTGTTTCCAAAATGCATCACAAACTGCTTGGGAAACTGTTCTACCATGATAATTGGTGATGAAAATAAATGAGGTTCAATAAGATGTACTTGTTTACTAACTGTTTATTCAGTTAAACATGAGTTTTGAACTGTAGGCCTTGATAAGCTCCAAACAGCGATTTTTGATCACCTTAATCCGACTAAAGTCATAACTGAACTAAACAAAAAAGGAATTAAGACATGTGGAGTATGCAGATATTAGTGGCATTATTGAAGTAAACACCACAATCAAACTATTACCATCATGTAGGACTTTTCGCCATATATTCCGTCAATATCCACATGCGCACATAAATTTCGCACAAGAGTGATAGTGATTTAAACAACCCAGGCTCATTCTGAAAACGTAGTCCAGCGGACGTTTCTGAAGACCGTGAAATACGTCCCGGGAGGTACGTATTTGTGCAGTTTTTGTTTTCGCGAATCCGCGAGAGGCCGCTGTGTGCACTTTTTCATATCTCGAACGTCTCTTGCGAGTGCCGTTCGCGGCCGCGCTGTTCTCGCGTCAACCCACCAGAGGCCGCTGTCTGACTGACCGAATGATGGACTGCGCGACCGGCCAATCAGCTGACCCACCCTCCTCCTTCCCTGAACCCAACCAGTTTTACCGATTGATCCGCCCACTTCCCTAGACCCGAGCAACAATTTAGAAAAGCCGTCTAGAAAAAAGAAAAGCCCTCGTCTGTTTTATAATTTCGGATTTCACCACGTTCTCACCCTGTTAAGAACTCGTTAGCTTTATTTTTTTTGGATTCTGTTTTTGTCTTACCTGATTTCTGGAACCGCTTTTCCTGGTACTCGAACCCGGACGCCTTTGTCAACTCCTCCTCTCTGCATCTGAAGTCCGCCGACGCACACGATGAGCTGACCGAACAAACTGATTGCGGCGGGAAAGCCCTCCACACGGAGGTAAGCGGTCAGCTGGCAAGCGCAAAAGGGAACAACGTCACACCGCCCCGTAGCGTTCGCTTAAAAAAAATGAAATGCAGCCATATGTACCTCCCGGGACGTATTTCGCGGTCTCCAGAAACGTCCGCTGGACTACGTTTTCAGAATGAGCCTGGGTTGGATTTAAATGTATTTTATATGTTTTGGTGGACCGAATTTTGTTATATGTTTGACGTCAGTTGTGGGCCAGAGGAAAAAGGAGGAAGCTGGCCCGCTGGCCAGAAGTTTGAGACCCCTACTTTAAGCAATCATGTCTTCGTTAAGTCATCAAGATGCTATGTTAACTGAAAGAACTATTTTTTTTTGTTGTTTCCTTTCATTTTTTTATAGTTGTTTTTAAAATTTGTAAACATGATGTATATTAGTATGACAGAATGTTTTTATTGGAACGTTACCTTTTGGTTCACTTAATCTAAACTTGAGTTAGCAGCATGCATTACAATATCTCGCCTCACCAGTGTTGCCTATATCAGGGAAAATGTAGATATTGAATTTCCTTCGTTTCCATTGTTGAATGACTCAAAGAGAGCATGTAGACAGCTCTGTCCCTTTCTTCAGATTCTGCATTACTTTTCCTCCATTCACTCGAGCATAATTTCATTTCTGAATCATTAATTTCCATTCAATTCAGTTACACTGCGCTCACTTCCAATCACACTGGAGTGTTTTGGAGGGTCTCGCGGCGTTCTCATCTCCTCCTGCGCTTCATGATTTACCCTCTGGCCTCATTCAGATTAGCACACGCTCAATGCAGTCTGACAATGCTGTTATTTCTAGACTCCATGTATCATCCTATTACATTAGCCTGGGTGTGTGTGTGTGTGTGTGTGTGTTTGTGTGTGTGTGTGTGTTTGTCACTCTCGCCAAAGGCTCAATAAAAGTTTAGCATCATTTTGTCAACGACAATTACTCAGCCACCAAACCTTCGATCATATTCAGGGGATGTGTGTGTATGTGTGAGAGACACTGAATGATACACAGGCCGTTAATGCTTTCTGTGACCGTTTCTGAAAGACTCACCTGAGCTGGATTTATTTGATAAATATAAGACGGATGAGAGAATGAATGTTAAAAATTGTCCCTTTAAAACGTAACGCTGTATTCACACCAGATGCATCTTGTACGAATAAATTGCGCGTCAAATTCACTTCACAGTAGATGTGGATTAAAGTGATGGGCAGGGCTTCTGTCTGCCTGTGACTCTAGCTTCACTGCTAAATGGCTAACATGGGTTTTATTGAGGTAGTAGCTGTGCTTTATGTGATATAGGAAGACTGAAAAACTGCTTAGATTCATTTGGCGCCGTGTTCGCTAGATCCTTTCAGCAGTGCAGCCAGGTCTGTGAGGTCATAAACTCCTCCAGAAACTTTAACTGGATGTTAAAGTTCAAAAACTGATGTTAAAGTAAAAACTGGATGGAAGCCTTTAGCGGTGACCCGAGACTAGTTTGATGACCTGTTCTCCTGTGTCGGCAAAAGAATTTCCCCTCGGGACACCAACAACAGGCGCTACCTCATAATCATGCCTTTACAAGAGCAAGCCCCTGATTGGTTAACGTGGCGCGAATGTCCGCTGAAGTTCAGATTTTCCAACTCGAGCGAATTGGGCATCACATTATTCGTGTGAACCGCATCATTCGCGCCGATTCATTCGTGTGAATTGCATCATTTGGGCTGTTTCATTCACGCCGATTCATTCGTGTGAATCGCATCATTTGGGCTGTTTCATCCGCGCCGCTTCATTCATGTGAATTGCATCATTTGGGCTGCTTCATTCGCGCCTCTTTAATCACATTGGTTCATTCATCTGAATCGCATCATTTACGCCACTTCATTCATGGTGCTTCATTTGTGTGAATCGCATCATTCGTGCCGATTTACTCCTGTGAATCGCATCATTCATGCCGCTTCAATCACACAGATTCATTCACGCCGCTTGAGTCGTGTGAATCGCATCATTTGCGCCACTCTATTCGCGCCCCTTCATTCGTGTAAATTGCAATATTAGCGCTATTTCATTTGCATGAACTGCATCATTTGCGCAGCTTCATGTAATTCGTATCATTCATGCCATTTCATTTGCGTGAATCGCATTATTCACGCCGCTTCATTCCTGTGAATCGTATCATTCATGCTGCTTTAATCACGCCAATTTATTTGCGCCGCTTCAGTCGTCTGAATCACATCATTTGCGCCACTTCATTTACGCCCCTTCATTCGTGTGAATTGCATTATTAGCGCCATTTCATTTGCGGCGATTCATTCCTGTGAATCGCATCATTCATGCCAATTCAATCACGACAATTCATTTGCGTCACTTAATTCGTGTGAATCGCATCATTTGCTCCACATCATTCGCGCCGCTTCATTTGTGTGAATCGCATCATTCACGGCGTTTACTTTGTGTGAATCGCATCATTTGCTCCACATCATTCGTGTGAATCACATCATTCACGCCGATTCATTCCTGTGAATGGCATCAATTCGGCTGCTACATTCTCACCACTTTATTCCTATGAATCGCATCATTCATGTCGATTCAATCACGCCGATTCATTTGCAATGCTTCATTCGTGTGAATTGCTCAATTTGCTCTACATCATTCGCGCCGCTTCATTCGTGTGAAACAAATTCATCGTGCCATTTCACTTGCGTGAATCTCATCATTCGTGCTGCTTCATTCATGTGAATGATAGTTTTGGCTGCTTCATTAGCACAGCTTCATTCATGTGAGCACATCATTCATGTCAATTCATTTGCGCAGCTTTATTCATTTGAATCGCATCATTCACGACATTTCATTTGCGGCACTTTATTTGTGTGAATCATATCATTCACGCCACTTTATTCCTGTGAATGGCATCATTCTGTCTGCTTCATTCTCGCCACTACATTCCTGTGAATTGCATCGTTCATGCCGATTCATTCACGCGATTCACTCGTGCCGCTTCATTCCTGTGAATCGCATCATTCGCTTTACTTATTTCGAACAGCTTCATTCATGCCGCCTCATTCGCACCACAGGATGTCTATTCGCATCTTTGCATTGACTCAACATGTAAATCACTTGTGCTGGATGCTTTATCTTTGTGTGGTGTGAAAGCACCATTATGCTGTGTTCACACCTGCGCAAATAAATCATGCTATTCGTGCATAAATAGACCCATGAACATTTTAAGTTTACTCGCTTCATTCATATATCAAATTCACTTCACAATAGATGCGGATTCACGTCATGGGCGAGCTTCTGTCTGTTCGGTGACTCTTGCTTCATTGCTGAATGGCTAACTTGGATTTTTTTGAGAGAGTAGCTGTGCTTTATGTGCATTAGTAAGGCTGAAAAACAGCATTGATTGGTTCGGCGCCATGTCTGAGTCCACTAGATCCTTTCTAAGGTGCACCCAGCTCTGTGAGTTCAACTCCTTCAGAAACTATACATGGATGATGGAAGCTTTCAGGAGTACTTCAGACTGAGTCGAGTCCAGTTTGATGAGCTGTTGTCGGCAGGAGGGTTTCCCCACAAAACACCAACAACAAGCGCTACATCCTAATCACGGTTAACACGGCGTGAATATCCGCTAAAATTCTGATTTGACAACTTTTTAAATGTCAAATGCTTCATTCACACGAATCGCAAATGTATATTCGTCTTTGCATTGACTTAACATGTAAATCACTCGCGCTTGCCGCTTCATATGCTGTGAACGCACCATCAAAACGCTTTATGCTTACTCAAAAAATGACATCAGCTGTTTTTTTAAACTAATTATTTAAATTGACCTGAAACAAAACTATTTTGAGGCCAGCTTAATTGTTTTATGTTCAACCCATTAAATTTGTAAAAGCTAATAAGTTAACTTAATTATTTGATGTTGTCCCAACACAAATCGATTGTGTGGAACCCAGCCTTTGTTAAGAGCATTCGTGTTTCATAGACAGTATGTTTTGTGAATGAACACATCTGTTATGCTCTGCTTGCTGTTTTCAGAACTGGAGTCTCAGAGAAGCGTCTGAAGTGTCTCTCGTGAGATGAAATGTTCGTTCTTCTTCAAGTCAGTATTATAGTCTTGAAGAAAGCAAACTAATGTTAAGTAGGGTTTCTCTAGCAGTCCTAATGAATGACCTTTGAGCTATTGATATGTGGTGTCAATACCAACTGCAAACCACTGCTGGAATAACTGCGGCATCAAAAGGTCAACTCTGTGGGTGTGTGTATATGTGTAGTATACAGTGTGTGCGCTCAGGTTATAATTGTCCCCACAAGGATAATAAAGCTAGAGACTATGCTGCAAATATTTTGCATATAAAGAGTGAGCATGAGTGGCCATTTGCGCTAGTTGCGTTTTTGTTTTCTGTCATACCTTCTAGGTACTATGTGGTTCACATTTGTACGACTTGGGTATCAATATGTACCTTTAAGGATCTTTTAGGAACAAAAATATACTTTTTGAAGAGGTACTGCCCCAGTGACAGTATGCTGTTGCTGCCAGATAAACATAGACAGTATATGTAGGTGGACATTAGAACCTTATATATATATATTTGTACCTTTAAGCTTCCCTTTTAGACTTTTGGGAACTATGAGGTACACATTTGTAATTTTTGGAATAAATATGTACCTTTATGGACCTGTTTAGAAAAAAAAAACCCTGTTAGGAACAAAAATTTACCTTTTGAAAAGGTACTGCACTAGTGACAGATTTTGTACCTTTACTTCAGAGAGTTTGCTCTTATTGTCAGATGAACACACACAGCTAAAGTGTGAGAAGGGGGACATTAGTACCTTTAGGCTACACTTTTATACCTTTAAGGTTGATTTTTGTACCTTTAAGGTACTATGAGGTACACATTTGTAATTTCAGGTATTTATATGTACCTTTAAGGACCTGGTAAGAACAAAATTGCACCTTTTGAAAAGGTACCGCACCAGTGACACATTTTGTACCTCTATTTCTAAGTGTGCTGATATTGTCAGATAAACACACACAGTGTGTAGGGGGACATTAGCACCTTTACGGTTCATTTTTATAAATTTAAGGCTGACCTTTATACCTTTAAGCTACTATGAGGTACACATTTGTACTTTTTAGGGATTTATATGTACCTTTAAGGACCTGGTAAGAACAAAATTGCACCTTTTGAAAAGGTACCGCACCAGTGACACATTTTGTAGCTCTATTTCTGAGTGTGCTGTTATTGTCAGATAAACACACACAGTGTGTAGGGGGACATTAGTACCTCTACGGTTCATTTTTATAAATTTAAGGCTGACCTTTATACCTTTAAGCTACTATGAGGTACACATTTGTACTTTTTAGGGATTTATATGTACCTTTAAGGACCTGTTAAAAATGCAGCTTTTGAAAAGGTACCGCCCCAGTGACAGATTTTGTACCTTTATTTCTGAGTGTGCTGTTATTGTCAGATAAATACACACAGCTAAATCATGTGTAGGGGGACATTAGTACCTTTACGGTTCACCTTTATACATTTAAGGCTAACCTTTATACCTTTAAGCCATTTTGAGGTACACAATTGTACTTTTTAGGGATTAATATGTACCTTTAAGGTCCTGTTAGGAACAAAAATGTACTTTTTGAAAAAGTTACATCCCAGTGACAGATATTGTTACCTATTTCTAAGAGTGTGCTGTTATTGTCAGATACACACACACAGCTAAAGTGTATAGGGGGACATTCGTACCTTTAGGGTTCACTTCAGTTTTATACCTTTAAGGTGCTAAGAGGTTCACATTTTTACTTTTTAGATAGTAATGTATACCTTTATTGTCTTGTTAGTAACAGAAATGTACCTTTTAATAATGTACTGCCTCAGTGACAGGTGACAGGTTTTGCAGCTTTATTTCTGAGAGTTTGCCCTTATTGTCAGATGAACACACACAGCTAAAGTGTGTGTAGGGGGACATTAGTACCTTTAGGGTACACTTTTATACCTTTAAGGCATTATGAGGTACTTTTTTCTGTATTAATATGTACCTTTAAAGACTTAAGAATAAGAATGTACCTTTTGAAAAGATACCGCCCCAGTGACAGATTTTGTAGCTTTATTTCTGAGTGTGCTGTTTTTGTCAGATAAACACACACACACAGCTAAAGCATGTTTAGGGGAACATTAGTATCTTTAGGGTTCACTTCACGTTTATACCTTTAAGGTACTAAGGGGTTCACATGTGTACTTTTAGATAGTAATATATACCTTTAATGTCCTGTTAGTAACAGAAATGTTCCTTTTTATAATGTGCTGCCTCCGTGACAGGTGACAGGGTTTGTAGCTTTATTTCTAAGCGTGTGCTGTTGTTGTCAGATAAACAAACACAGCTCAAGTAGTTCCAGGCAGGTTTTGGCCACATTACAGTTCCATATCACTACGCTGAATGATTTCAGTAATTTCACAGCTACATCAAATCAAAACAGAAGGCTTTAGATGAGATGCATAAAAAACTAGTGCAACACACAGGAACAGTTTGTAGACATTTGTCTGAAATGCAAAATCTGAACAGTGTGATTAGATGTTTGAACAATAAGTGGAGTAAATAATTGCAGACCATTGAATTATTAGAAAGTGATGAGCACCTGAGGTGTAACAGCAGCACATCACCACCTCGGGTGTGCATTATTGTAGAATAATTCAACGCCTTCTGCACTGTAACAAATGTAAGGCAAGGCAAGGCAAGGCAAGTTTATTTATATAGCACATTTCATACACAGTGGCAATTCAAAGTGCTTTACATAAACAGGAATAAAAAAGACAAGTTTAGGAACATAAAATGCAGACAATAAAAATTATTAAAAACAGATAAAAACAAATTAAAATGAGTTAAAATAGGTTATAAAAGAATGAAAAAGAAAACGAAAAACATAATAGTGCGATCTGTCGGACGCAGCACAGTGCTCATTCAGTAAAGGCACAGCTAAACAGATGTGTTTTCAGTCTTGATTTGAATGTGCCTAATGTTGGAGCACATCTGATCATTTCTGGAAGCTGATTCCAGCAGTGAGGAGCATAGTGGCTGAAGGCAGATTCACCCTGCTTTGACTGAACTCTTGGAACTACTAGTTTATATGATCCTAAAGATCTGAGTGATCTGTTAGGTTTGTATTCAGTGAGCATATCTGTAATGTATTGAGGTCCTTGGCCATTTAGTGATTTATAGACCAGTAATAATACTTTAAAATCTATTCTGAATGTAACTGGCAGCCAGTGTAGAGACCTGAGGACAGGTGTGATGTGCTCTGATTTCCTGCTTCTGGTCAGAATTCTGGCTGTAATGAAATGTAATGAAAAAAGTCAGGACAACAAATATTTGTATGTTGCTTTGACATAAAGCAGGTTTAATCAACTAAATTTTAAAGTTCTAACTTAATATTTTAGGTCGGTTTGATTGATGTAAGTTGAGAGGACTAAAAAAATGATTCAACAAAAAATATTTAACTTAGCAAGAATTCATTTACACAAACAAAATAATCACTGTAACAAATGTAAAGTTAGCTTATACATTTAAATAATGGGGCCTTATTATAATAAACCTTGATATTTGGCTGTTTCGGTGTCTTCTAAAGCTTATTTGGAACCATTTGAGATGATGTTGAGTGTTGTAGAGCTCTTGTGGTTTGGTGTGTGTGTGTGTGTGTGTTTTTAGTGATCTCCTCTTGTCGGAGTAAAGCGCTCCTGTGTGACCTTTAGGTAATGAGTCATTGTGCTGTGTGTTCACTACTGTCTGTGTGCTGTACGATCTGCACTTTACTCCCATCTGTTTATCTGGAGACACCGAGTCAAACATTAAACCACTCGCAGCCAGATTTCTATCTCAGTGGATATTCAGAAATATCAGCAGCTCGTGGTTTTAAAGAGCACTTCTCCAAACTGAGGGACGGTTAAAGTAGAATGGAAATGGAAAAGCGTGTACATCTAATCTAAAAAAAATTATGTAAATTGGGCCAAACCGAACTGAATTCAGCGGTAACACTTACAATAAGGTTCATTAGTTAACGCATTTACTAACATGAACTAATCATGAACAACACTTGTTAAGCATTTATTAATCATAATTGAACATTTATTAATGCATTATTAAAATTTAAGTCCATGCTTGTTAACTAGTTAATGCACCATGAGTTAACATTAACTAACAATGAACTACTGTATTTTCATTAACTAACGTTTATTAACATGAATAAATCCTGTTGTAAATGTACTGTTTATTGTTTGTTCATGTTAGTAAATACATTAATTAACATTAACTAATGAACCTTGTTGTAAAGTGTGACCAATTCAGCTAATGCTACTTTATTATTTTTTTAAATAGACTTATTTTCTTCCTCTGTGCTGTTGATTTCTGGCAACCACAGCTTACAGTTTTTTTTACAGTGAATTTTACAGTTTTTTACTGTGATTTCTACAGCTTTCTTAAGTAAAACGTAAACTGGAAAACATTTCTTCTATGTTTCTAATGGTAAATTTCTGGCAACCACAGCTTAAAGTTTTTTACTGTGATTTCAACAGCTTTCTTAAGTATACTGTAAACTAGAAAACATTCCTACCATATTTTTAACGGAAGATTTCCAAGTAGGTATCGCTGCAGCCCAGAGACCTGCAAATGGGAGGGATTACACCGCAAGTAGGTTGGGTGACCTCCAAGTGGGAGGGACTTAAACCACAAGTAGGTTGGGTTTATCAGGTTACTGTGAGGTTGGGTTTAGGTGTAGACGTTCATAAAACACAACAGGTTACTGTGAAGTTGGGTTTAGGGTTAGGTGTACACATTCATCAAGCACAATATTAAACTCTAAATACGACTAAATGAGGTTTGCACAGCCCACTTGGAGCTCCAAGGCCCACCCACTTGTAGCTGGCTCCGACCTCCATTTATACCCTTCTCAAGATTTCAGTCAATCACAGCTGCCAGTTTTTTATTGTAAATTTTAAAGTCCTCTTAAGTCTATCGTAAACCGAAAAACATTTCTGCTGTATTTCTAAAGGCAAATTTCTGGTAACCACAGCTTTCAGTATTTTTACTGTCAATTTTACAGTTCTTTTAAGTATACCGTAAACTGAAAAACATTTCTGCTGTATTTCTAAAGGCAAATTTCAGGTAACCACAGCTTTCAGTATTTTTACTGTAAATTTTACAGTTCTCTTAAGTATACCGTAAACCGAAAAACATTTCTACTATATTTATAATGGCAGATTTCTGGCAACCGCAGCTGCCAGTTTTTTTACTGTGAATTCTACAGTTTGTTTAAAGGGCACAAAGTTTACCTCTTTTTTTATGATTTAATATTAATATTATGAGTGTGCCAGTTTAGGTTCAGTTCAAAAAACAGTTCAGATTTTTTTATTATAATGTGTTCAAAAGTGTCATGTTGGGGGTGTGTACACAGCTCGCTGTTTTAGGGGTGTGTTGCTTCACATGAACATAAGTTTCGACTTCCCGCCCAATAACAAGGGGGCGGAGCCAAGAGCTCCCCCGCTTTGTGTTTGGCAACAGAATGACAAACAGAGAGAAGCTACATGAGTGAGAGGACCAGCATTCAGCAGTACATGTATGACTCGGACACAGACCAAGCAGACAGTACAAAATCATGTGTGTCTTTGTATAGTTTTACAGCCAACTGTTACAGCCAACTGCTAGTTTAAAGTTCCGAGCTTGTACACCGAGACTAATAACCACGCACTCTGAATTAACTTGACTAAAGCACCAGATGCGGCGTGACACGAAACACCAGACACGCACATTCGCATGTTATTTAATATGAAACTATTCAGATTGGGCTCTGTTGCGCGGCAGAATTATGAAGTGTCCAAAAATCGTGTCCGGGCACCGCGGACAGCCGACGGCTGGAAGCGCCGTTGTGTGTACCCTGACAGAAAGCTCTCACTTTCCAGCTGCACCAAGTTAAGATCACAGGGAGCTTCTGTGACCGCAAGAACAAATGGCTGAAGTTTAAGGTAGATGCAATGAAAAGTACACATGTTTGCAAACTGTTACATACAATAATTCCAATTAGATCGATCATGTGGTGAATGTTGATCTTGTGTTGAGCCCAATGAGCCTTACATCTAAAAATAGAGCAAGGGTGTTCCTTTACTGTCATCGCTTGACTCTAACACTGAAAATGGCGGACGTGAAGCAACAAACTGAGGATATGGTGACGTGCGGCTGTTAAACAATATTGGTGGGCGGGGGGACCGCACTCCTATGTCAAGTTGCTGACGATCTAAAAACCGCTCCAATTGGTCCATCGTTTTTATGTTGTTAAATTAAAAAAATATATATATTGTTTAAATATTGTTGTTAAAAAAAATTGTGTTCATATCACCCCAATATGACGGTCTATACACTATACCTACACACATGTCTGTCCAAACAGCTTAAAAAGTAGATTTTTCACCATAGTTGCCCTTTAAGTATACCATTTATTCTCTCATTTTCTTTTCGGCTAGTCCCTTTATTCATCAGGGGTCGGCACAGCGGAATGAACCGCCAACTTATCCAGCATATGTTTTACACAGCGGATGCCCTTCCAGTGGCAACCCATCCCTGGGAAACAACCATATACTCTAGCATTCACTCACATACAGTACGGCCAATTTATCTTATTTAATTTATCTCTACCGCATGTCTTGGACTGTGGGGGAAACCGGAGCACCCGGAGGAAACCTACGCCAACAGGGGGAGAACATGCAAACTCCACACAGATATGCCAACTGACCCACCCAGGGCTCGAACCAGCGACCTTCTTGCTGTGAGACGATTGTGCTTCCCACTGTGACGCCCTCAAGTGTACCGTAAACTGAAAAAAATTTCCACTGTATTTTTAAAAGATATTTGTCAACTCAGCTTACAGTTATTTCTTGTAAATTTTACAGTTATCACTACCATAAACTGGATTACATTTCTACTGTATTTTTACAGTAAATTTCTGGCAAACCACAGCTGCCAATTTTTTATTTATTTTTTTAGGGTTTTCACCTTTAATGGATAGGACAGTATAGAGCAGTGTTTCTCAGCTGGTGGGTTGCAACCCAAAAGTGGGTCACGGGAACATTTTTAGTGGGTCGCAGAGTGTGTGGTCAAAAAAACAACAAATGTTTAATTTTTAACTTATTTTGCTTGTATCAGACTTTTATTTTGAAATGCGTCAACTGTACCGTTTGACATGTGAAATTTAATTTATTTCTAGCAACAAATATGTCGAAGCACAAGTACGACCCCGAATATGTAAAGTATGGATATACATATAGTGATGAAAAAGGCTTAAAACCTCATTGTGTCATAGTGATGTGCGCTCACAAGAGCACTTTTAGAAACCAAACATTTGTTGTTTTTACTTTGTATTATTTTTATAATTTGAGACATTGACAATAGTAAAATATAGTTTATTTGTAAGTCTTGGTGATTTTCTTATGATTTATCTGTCACTACTTGAGGATGTTAACAAATAAATACAAATGAATTTTAATTCCTAAAATTATATTATAGTTGCTAAAAATTTGGGCCACGGGTTGATGACCATGTAAAAATGTAGGTCCCATGGTCAAACCACTGTAGAACCACTGGTATAGAGTATTGACAGGAAAGTGGAGCAGAGAGAGGGGAAGGATGTATGTTTGTATGTATGTTTTTCTCACAATCATTGACAGTTACCCATCATCCTGATGTATTTGTTAAAGGAGAAACGCTCAGGGTTGTCTCTGATTTTAAATATTTAGGTCTAATTTTAGATTCTCAATTAACATTCCAAAAGCATGCCAAGAAGGTTATTAAAATTGTTAAATTTAATCTGGCCAACTTCAGGCATATACGACCTTACTTGACTAATGAAGCATCAAAACTTTTTATGCACTCCATGATTTTTTCTCATATTACATATTGTCTTGATAGTTGGTCACATGCTAGTAAAACAGTTTTAAAATCAGTTGAATCACTTTATAAACAGGCACTGAAAGTATTTGATCAAAAGTCTATTAGGTATCATCATTTTAATATAACACAAAAACATTATTTATTGAGTTTTGATAGTATGAAATATTTGGATGATGTTGAATGATTTAAAAATTTTTTTAAATGGATATGCTCCACCTCCATTATGTGAGTCTGTGACACACAAGAACAATAACGGTCAAGCAACACGATCTGTTACCAGGGGAGACTGTGCTGAGCAGTTTAGACGTACAACTTTCGTACGATCAGTCTTCTCAGTTAGAGCCAGTCATTATTAGAACACACTTCCGATTGACTTAAGGGGTGTTACAAATTATTCAACTTTTAAATACAAGTTAAAGAAACGGCTAAAAGCAAATCAAGTTTGTAATCATGTTTAATTCTTTTGTCTAACATTTTAGGAAATTCTTACTTGCATGTTTTTATCTCTTTTTGTCAACTTTATGTAACTTTACTGTTTTTGTATGTGTAATGATGTGTTTTTTTTTTTATTTTAGGTTGCCTTTTAAAATCTGGCAGGGGGCAACAGATGAAAATTAGCCCTTGTGGCTAACTCTGGCTTATTTACAGTTTTAGTGTTGATTAATGAGCATTGTCCCTGTTAAATAAAATAAATTCAAATTCAAATTCAAAGATCAGCATAGGAATTTTAGGCGGGAATCAAACTCAGTTTGCCGTGAGCACATGTATAGATGCACTAACCACTACACCATTGTCCTTGACAGCTAATTTTTTCACCGTAAATCTTACAGGATTTTTTACAGTTTAGTTAAACTACTAGTAATCACTACTTTTAATTACTAGTAAACTAGTCAAAACTAATGACAAATCCTGCCAGTTTTGCCTCCTTTTTGATCAAACATCTGAGACAAAGTGGATTAAAACGAAAACTTGGTTACGTAAACAAATAATAATAATAAAAAAGTAAAAATCTCTAAAAAAAAACTCTACACCACATCTACCAGTTGGTTCCTAATGATGCGTTTGCACAAAACTATGCTAAAACACACTCTTTTGCACGCACAGAAAGTCTTTCTCAAACACGCGCATAGATGCATTTGCCCACACAGAGACACACACACAAATGGACGAATGCATCTGGACGCAAACACACTCCTCCTCGCACACGCATGAATGAATTCGCGCATAAACACACACTCGCAAATGTCATCCTGCCATGTGATTTAATGAACTCGGTCACCCTTTTAGAGGCAGTCTCTCTCTCGGAGGACTGAAGCGTCTAATTTCTCATCAGATTCCTGCTGTTCGGACGCACCTGCTGTGCTTTTTAGAGAAGCATATCTGATGTCCCACACATTGCTGTCAGTCCTGCATTGTAAAAGCCTTCAAAAGCAATTAAAAGTTAGCAGACTCATGTTTGTGTGCAGTTATGTTTTTTGTGTGTGTGTGTGTGTGTGTGTGTGTGTGTGTGTGTGTGTGTGTGTGTGTGTGTGTGTGTGTGTGAGTGGAGTGATTCCCTCTTGAACATAAATGCACGGCGTCTGAGTGTTTGCTAGAGAGCACTCGAAGCAAGCCAGAAAAGTGTTGTATAATCAAGAAAAACACCCGAACATGGCATTCAAACAAATGCATTTCATATTCACGTTTCGTTCTATACAGATATGTAATCACAACAACAGCACAACACTGAAAAAAATGATTAGTTGGATTTGGTCATTTTTTTAAAGTAATTGACAGAGGAGAACATGAAATGATTGTTATTAGGCATATTATACACTCAAAAACTGACATTTGCTGCGTGTTTAAATGTAAAAATGAGTTGAAACAACACAATTCTTGAGGTTTTTTGGGGGGGAAAGCCTAATTGTTATTTGTTCATTTCACTTAAAATTAGTAAAAACAATTCACTTAATTTAATTAATGTGTGTTAGGACAACGTGTGAAAATTGTGTGGAACGCAGCATTGTTTACAGTGTGCTTGTGGGGATATTTGGTTGTATTTGGAACACAAGTACACACACACACACACACACACTCACACTCAAAAAAATATTCAAACATTAAGTTTTAAAAATCTGAATTGCGTTGGTGCAGCATGGTGCCTCAGTGGGTTGCACTTTCACCTCACAGCAAGAAGGTTGCTGGTTCGAGTCCCGGCTGGGTCAGTTGGCATTTCTGTGTGGAGTTTGCATGTTCTCCCCGTGTTGGCGTAAGTTTCCTCCCGGTGCTCCGGTTTCCCCCACAGTCCAAACACATGCGCTATAGGGGAATAAGAGGAACTAAATTGGGCGTACTTTATGTGTGTGCGTGTGAGAGTGTGTATGGATGTTTCCCAGTGTGGGTTGCAGTTGGAAGTTAAACATATGCTAGAATAGTTGGCGGTTTATTCCGCTGTGGTGACTAGTGAAGGAATGAATGATTGTTTGCAAGGTACACACACACATACACACCTGTGACTGTGTACCTGCGTTCTGCTGAACGAGCGGCTCTGTTTTCCGCAGGGATGGAATAATGAGATTATCATATCAGAAAAAGCATGATGTCAAAAACCAGAGCTGACGAAAAAACGATTATCAGCATCATCAAAGTGATTCCTTCTTCGGGGAATAAAAAACACACAGACTCACAGAGACGAAGCTCTCTCTGCAGAACTAACATGACCTTGCCAGAGCTACCTATAAAAACATATGTGCATCCCTGTCTGATCACTTCCATTAAAATGCAGATGAAGTCAGAATTATTCATCCCCTGTATAATTTCCACCAATTTCTGTTAAACGCAGAGCAGATTTTTTTCAACACATTTTTAATCATAATAGTTTTAATAACTCATTTCTAATAACTGGTTTATTTTATCTTTGCCATGATGACAGTAAATAATATTTGACTAGATATTTTTCAAGACATTTTTCTATACAGTTTAGTCAAATTTAAAGGCTTAACTAGATTATATAGGCAGGTTAAGGTAATTAGGCAAGTCATTGTATAATAATGGTTTGTTCTGTAGACTATCAGAAAAATTATTGCTTAAGGGAGCTAATAATTTTGACCTTTAAATGATTTTAAAAAATTAAAAACTGCTTTTATTTTAGCAGACTTTCTCCAGAAAAAAAAAAAAAAAATATATATATATATATATAAATAAATATATATATATATATATATATATATATATATATATATATATATATATATATATATATATATATATATATATATATATATATATATTATAGGAAATACTGTGAAAAATTCCTTGCTCTGTTATAAATAGGTTAAATATTTGAAAAGGTAAAGAAAACAAATCACAGGAGGACAAATCATTTTGACTTCAACTGTACTTACAGCTGTTGAAAAACTGGGATCAGTGAAAAATTATGAGGATTTCTGGCATTTATCAGGTATTTTTGTTATATAAATTTGTTAGTAAAATGTTATTATTATTTTTTTGTGTGTGTATTCTATAATGGTCTGCGAACATTCAAATGAAAAATATTGTCATTTAGCATTATTTTAGTTGAGTAAATGACAATTGGTCAGAACCACAAACTATTAAATATTTTGTGACTGGGTTTTACTATTGATTTCTTACATTTCACGTGATCATGAAGTTGCTGCTAACTTTTTTTTCCGCATGAGAATTTATTTACAGCTTCAACTAAATATTCAGTAGGGAGGCGGGGTTTATATTTTTATCATCTATCAACTAATGTCAACCCAGGCTCATTCTGACAACGTACAGTACCCCTATATACATTTCTAGAGAGCTCCAAATACATCCCAGGAGGTATGTTTTTTTTTTTTTTGTTCCAGTTTTTGTGCGAGTATCGTTCGTGCCTGCTGTTCTTACATAAATCCATCAGAGGCTGCTGTCGTCTTACTGACTAATTGATCGACTAACCCACCCTCCTCCTTCCCAACCAATAGTGTTTTCAAAAGCACCCACCCACTTTCCTAAACCCAACCGACAGTATTTTCAAAAAAAAGAAATAAATAAAAATCCAGAATAATTTTTACCACGTTTTCAGATTTGAAAACATTCTCACCCTGATATTTACTTATTTATTTTATTTTTTGGCTTTTGTTATTATCTTTCCTGCTTTCTTCAACCGATTTCATATGTAAATCTGGCAACATAATTTGTGATCTCCAAAAAATGTATATAGGGGGACATTTTCAGAATGAGCCCATATTGACTAATGTTTGAAAGGTTGTGGCTACACATATTGAACCCAAGCTATTAAACTGACATCAGATGCAATTCAACAGCAATTTTATTTATTTATTTTTGAAATAAATTTTCATATTTTGAAAAAAGAATACCAATGCAAAGCATTTTCAGCAGTGAATTAACTTGCACATAAACATTTTTCACCTTAAGACAAACAATGTGTTATTACTGCAATTATTGTGATAATAAAGGCTGATTTAGACTTCTGCTAGTGATCAATGTGAGCCACGGCGCATAGCCGTGCATTTATACTTCTGCGTGTTGCTCTGCAATGACACTTCCGAAATTCTAGCTGGTAGAAGGTTTTTATCTTCCTCGGTGTCGAGTTTCTTCGTGGGGCTTTTGTTTTTTGCTGAACGCTACATTAATGTGCAAGTAGCTAAAACTTGCTTATTCAGAGGCAGGAACCGGCGAATGTGCAACAACTTTAATCATAAGATAAACACAAAACAAAAGTCTTCATCTTGAGCTCCTTCATGGGACTCGACACTAGTAAACACTCACTCTATCGGGCTCGCAGCTCTCAGCACTGCCCACACTTGTCAGCGCTACTAAATCGACCAATCACAGAGCTTGTCTTACTAGTTGCAACGTGTTGTTACATTTTTTAAAAGGTTAGCGTCAGCCACGGCAAAGTAAATTGTATATTTAGATTTCATGCAGACTTGAACAATTCTGAAGTTAAATTACTGGTAAAACGTGCCACCTTTTTCTTATTTTATGCAATATTGTTTGTTTGTTCCAAATTTTAAATAAATGTTTTCGTTATTTGGCATTTTGTTTTTTGCATTACATATTATAGGCTGTAAAAGGTTAGAGACTTCAATGTTCATCATGAGGAGAGAGTGATGTAATTGTTCACCTGTGCATCGACTCCTTGTGAGAAGAGCAGTGACTCAGCTGTTGTTGTTTTGATGTGATCATTGCACCAATTAATCAACTCTGCCAATAATCATTCATTTAGAATAATTACTCATGGGTTATAAAAGTGTCAAAGCTCAATATTAATTAGCTCTAATGTGTAATAAAGAGAGAGAAAAAACAAGACTGATCACAGACGCTTGGGCTGAAATGTGTGACGCACAATTGCAAAAGTGACTTTACTGCTCAGGAGGTTTTTACCTTTAAAACTTTAAAACATCAAGTAATACTTTGTCCCCTGCAGATGAAATGCATTTAATAAAATCACCAGTTTAAAGGCAAGACAACGCAGCAAAAAAAAAAAAAAAAAAAATTAAATAATAATAATAATAATCCTAATTCATGTACATCATTTTGGAGAATTTTATGCTTTTTGTCTTTTCATAAAGTGCTTTTCCCCCATCTACTAGAATAAAAACAACTAAAATGGATCTTTTAGTGTGACCTTTATCATACTTTATCAATTTGGATTTGTAGATTTCAATTACAGAACATATTTTTAAAGGCTATTTTCTCAACCTTCCTTTTAAATGTTCACTTCAACAGTACTAAATTAAATTTTCATTCCCATCTTTATTCTGAACAGATAATTAATATGTAATTCGGCTGACTGAATCAGTCTGATTTTACCTGGTTTTATTCTACAAAAAAGTGAACATCTTTACTTTTCTTGTGGCTTGTCACAGTATTTTTGTATTATGGAGGGATAAAAAGAGATAACCAAAATCCCCTTTGTAAAAACCTTTGATAATCAGCTAAATAAAGACTATTTAACAAAATGTACATTTTAAATGAAAATTAGTGCATTATTTACATTTACTTTTATTACAAAATAAGTAATTTTTAGTGTTATTAGTCAACTGGGAAAGTCGGAAGATATCGACAGTATCAGGTATTATTTTAGGCTACGTCTACACTAATACAGGAAAAAAAATAGCATTTTTGTCTAGATAAACGTTTCATGTCCACACTATCATTTTCAATTCTTTTCGTCATCCATGCTAAAACGTCTGAAAACACTTTGGCTCATGTACAAGGTGAGATGCTTTTACCTGCATCATATCCTTCTGGCATTTATTTACTTTCCATCTCTTTGAAACTCTGCAAAATGTCACTTTAAATATGTCGCAGCTGTGGTCTGCTTTTAGTGCTGAACCAGTAAACTCTCCGTAAACATTCCATATCCTTTGAAGAGAGGCAATATGGCAACCCAGGCTCATTATTGATATTTACCCCTATATACATTTCTGGAGATCGCAAAATACGTCCCAGGAGGTACTTTTTTTTTGCAGTTTTTGTTTTCGTGAATCCACCAGAGGCCGCTGTGTACCCGTTTTCAAATCTCTTGCGATTGCCATTCGTGCCTGCTGTTCTCATGTAAATCCACCACAGGGCGCTGTCAACTGACTGACTGTCCAATCAACTGACCCACTCTCCTCCTTCCCAACCAATAATGTTTTCAAAAGCACTGATTGACTCACCCACTGCCTTCCCTAAACCCAACTGACACTGTTTTCGAAAGCAATCCAGAATAAAATCAGTCAGATTTTTACCACATTCTCACCCTGTTACCTACTTGTTCATTTAATTTTTTTGCTCCTGTTTTTGTCTCTAACCACTTTCTGGAATCGTTCTTCGCAGGACTCGAACCCCATCGTCCTAGTCAACTCCTCTCTGTGTCTTAAGTCCGACCACAAGCTGCGAGGAACTGGACAAACTGGTAACAATAAAAAAAGCTGTCCACACGGAGTGTTCATTTTATAGACAAAATGCAGCCATACGTATATCTGGCTACATAATTCACTACAGATCCATTGGCTTGCCATGTACGTTGGCAGACTTAAATATGAAAGTGTGATAAAAATCAAGCTGCCGCCAATGTTTTTTTTTTTTCTGGATTGCTTTGAAAACACAGGCGGTTGGATTTACGCAAGAAGAGCAGGTGCGAATGCCACTTGCGAGAGAAATTTAAGATCTCAAAATGCCTAAACAGTGATCACTAGTGTATTTGCAACCTTCTGGGACGTATTTGGTGCTCTACAAAAATGTATATAGGTTAGAGCTGAAGATCTTTGACTGAACCCGACTTTTGCTATTGCCAAATACCTGTCATAATTGATAATTTAATATAATTAGATGGTTAGGAAAGACTTATTTTTATTGGTGTGTTGACCAATTTAAAGGCTAAGTGTATGTAGGCCTATTTAGAGTGCTGAGGTGTTACGATGTTACGAGGACTTATTTTATTTCTTTGTTTCAACTTCCAAGTGGTCCATAGCCTACGTTTGTTATGAATAAATTATGTTAAAACACTTATTAACGATTCATTGATGGAATAAAAAACAAAAGAGCTATTTGCATGTGCATATTTGAATAATGTTGGACTATAAACGGGTTCAGGCTTTTAAAAGACTGTCAACCAAAATGTACTTCGGGCTCGGGCCGAATTCTGTTGGGCTCGGGCCCTATCGGGGCTAACTTTTATGGCCCAATAACAGCTCTATTATAGGGGGTACATTTTCAGAATAAACCTGGGTTGAAACATTCTGTGTCCTGTGAAGAAAGATAATATAGAGAATGTACAAACCATCATGTTAGCAGCACAGGTCACATGACTATCATTTGCGAAAGCCTCCGTTTGGACTGTCCACATTGCAACATGAAAATGGCACTTTCAAAAGTTATCTTCACTTCCTGTTTGTTTTCAGTTGAATTCTCAGATTAAATCTGTCTGAGCTATTAGGTGGGGCTAACATACTTAACCACGCCCCTCCAGCTGTTAGTTTTGACAACAAACAGAAATTATGAGAAGGAGGAGGAGTCTGTTGGGTTGTAATAACTCTCCCCAAACCCTTTTCCTCATCTTTCTGAATGAAATGCTTAGTTTACTACATCCAATCAGCTCGCAGTAGAAAAAACAAGCCACGCCCACTGTTTTCTAATTTAATATTCCGTTTCTCAATAAACTGCGTCACAATACGAAAAAAAAAAACAGTCGCAGCTTCTGATTCATGCGGACTTTCAACGAAAAAGCATTGGTGTGGAAATGACCTTACATTTCACCTCCAGCGTCGCGCCGAAAAACATTTGGTAAAAAAAATTTGGAAAAATCTTCGGTTTAAAAAAACCCCAAAGCGACTCTTGGACGCTCGGCGTGGCTTATTTTGAATCTGAATCATTTTCACAGCTCCCTATGCATTTCTCCCATTAGCTCGGTGTATGTCGTAGTGAGAAAGACCGCACGCACACGCAGTATGACTAAGCTCATCAACAGCCAGGACTGCAATGAACACCCAAGCGTGTAAAAGATCAACCCACTGCCACAGATAGCGATAAAAATGCTTTTAAATTCTCACGGTATCAGAGCTCTGCAAGGCTCTGCGTTGACAGTAAATAAACCACCCACGTGCATCAGCTCTAATCTCCTCACATCCCACTCAAGAGCTCTCGCTAAAGCAAGCGTTCGGCTTCAGGAGGAGGAGGAGAAACGCCACCGAGGTGAACAGGGAATCACGCAAAGCCAATACTATGTGTTTGTCGCTCGCTGAATCAATATCACATGACACGTATAGTTCACAATCTTTACACTGGAAACAGTTTATGTACTGACATCAAGACTTGGGTAATCAGACCTTTCACACAACAAAAGCTCTGGTGCAGTGGTGCATATTTAAGATTTTCACAGCTGGAATTGTGGAAAATTCAACCCAGCGGGCACTTTGATGTCAAAACCACATCAACATAAAAAACACAAATCAATCTGATGTCATTTGACTACCTTGATGGCAAAATGGCATCCAACATTGGTGTCAGAAATACGTCAATTCAAATCAATTACATGACGAATTTGTTTTGACATAAATGTTTGTATGCCTACAATGTATGTCGTTTCCAAAATCCAGTGTAAAATTGGAATTAAAGCTTACGGATTAGTAAAATGTTTCTAGTATTATAATACTTTTTGTGCCGATATTTTGGTGGTACCCACACGGAAAGAATCTATTTAACATTTATGTTTTAATATAGGTTTTGATATAGGTCTTTGATACATGTGACATATATAAAATTGGCCGTTTTTCTATATTATATGTACATATATGCACATAAAAGGGTACAATTATGTTCGCCTACACCATAAACTGAAAAACACCTCTACCGTATTTTTAACATTAGATTTCTGGCAACCACAGCTGCCATTTTTTACCGCAAAATTTGCGTATCACTTAAATATACCGCAAACTGAAAAACATCTCTACCGTATTTTTAACGGTAGATTTCTGGCAACCACAGCTGCCAGTTTTTTATCGTAAATTTTACGGTTCACTTATATGCCGTAAACTGAAAAACATCTCTACCGTATTTTTAACGGTAGATTTCTGGCAACCACAGCTGCCAGTTTTTTATCGTAAATTTTACGGTTCACTTATATGCCGTAAACTGAAAAACATCTGTACTGTATTTTTAATGGTAGATTTCTGGCAACCACAGCTGCCAGTTTTTTTACCATTAAATTTACGTATCACGTAAATATACCGTAAACTGAAAAACATCTCTCCCGTATTTTTAACAGTAGATGTCTGGCAACCACAGCTGCCAGTTTTTTACTGTAAATTTTACGTTTTTTGCGACCGTAAACTGAAAAACATTCTACCGTATTTTTAACGATAAATTAACAGTAGATTTCTGGCTACCACAGCTGCCAGTTTTTTACCATTAAATTTACGTATCACTTAATTATACCGTAAACTGAAAAACATCTCTCCCATATTTTTAACGGTAAATTTCTAACAACCACAGCTGTCAGTTTTTTACCGTAAATTTTACAGGATTTTTTTAACAGTGATATGTTAGTAAAATTATTAAAATACAGCTGCTAGACAACATTATTTAATAGAAATTTAAATTTTTATTTACTTAAATAATACAAGAAATAAATATAGTACAAGAACAAAAATAAGGCAAACAAAAAAAAACAACAATAATAAAAAAAAGACAAACCATTTTGCTATACATTTCATTCTTTTCCACTATCTTCATACAAGAAAGAATTGACCTTGTAAATGTTTCAGGAAAACATGTAGACATCATAGCTTTCCATCTCTTCTCACTTATTTGCCATAGCAAAAATCCATAACATGCCAATTACAAGTGATACCAAATTTATATTGCACATACATACGCTAATTTATTTATTTTTGCACTTTTTAAGTTAGTTCTTACCGAGACCTAAGGTAAATTAACAATTAATAAATGTAATAACATCAACTAAACTAATGATTCTGACAGAATTTCAACAGTGAATTAATGCCACTCTGCTATCTGGGTAGTTATTGCCTTGATAATAGAAAATATGACAGAGGCAAGGCATCATGCATGACAGTTGCCAAAGTGAGATATGAGCTATATAGGAGACATATCATGTATGAACATAAAGGGCTTCAGCGTCAATGCTTGACTAAAGGTGTGTCTAAAGTTGGGGCTGAAGCGATCGTCATAGCAGCGTCAGCCACTGAAATTTAGTCAGCAATAGGCCACTGTCTAGCTGGTGTATTTGCATACAGCGATCTGATTGGCTGACGCTTCCGTCAGCACTTGAAAAGTTGAGCTAGTCCCAACTTCTGCAGCGAGCAACGTCTCTGAAGCGGCGCTGACGGATCCACAATGCAGTTCTGCAACGCCTGACGTCACCCATTCAAAGTGAATGGGAAGCGTTGACGCTGAAGCCCCGTGTGAATGGGGCGTAAGTCTTTTCAAGCTGCTTTGATCAACCCATTGTAATGCTTTCCATTAAATATTACATTTCTAAAAGAGCTGCAGTTTATTTTGTATTTTTATAGGTCTATTTATATGTTTTAAAGGTAACTTCAAAGTAAAGTAATTAGTAATCTGATTACTTTTTACATGAAGTAATTAGTAATGTAATCAGATTACAATTTTCCAGTAGCAGTCAGTAATTTGTAATCTATTACTTTTTTAAAGTAACTTACCCAATACTGATAACTACTAATAAACAGATCATATCTTAATAATAGGCATGTCATAAGCCAGTAGTTAATAGCATTGTGACCTAAACTAAAGTGTTACCAAAAAAACTTAGAACTTAGAAAACAAATAAATATCTGAATTATGAGGAAAATGAACACTTAAAAAAAAAAAAAAAAACATTTAAACATTTTACCGCGAAGCAGTAAGGTAGTGCTGTCGCCTCACAGCAAGAAGGTCGCTGGTTCGAGCCTCGGCTCAGTTGGCGTTTCTGTGTGGAGTTTGCGTGTTCTCCCAGCAGTCACGTGGGTTTCCAAGTCCAAAGACATGCGGTACAGGTGAATTGGGTAGGCTAAATTGTCCGTAGTGTATGAGTGTGTGTGTGTGAATGTGTGTGTGGATGCTTCCCAGATGGCAGGGGCATCCGCTGCGTAAAAACTTGCTGAATAAGTTGGCGGTTCATTCCGCTGTGGCAACCCCGGATTTATAAAGGGACTAAGCCGACAAGAAAATGAATGATAAAACATTTGACAAATTGATGTAAGCTGTGTTTCTCTTGCCTCACCCCACTGGTTCCAAACCCTGCACCCAAATGAATAGTGTGAAATTTTTCTTTAGCCAGGGTTAAAACTACGACTGCCATACAAAGCGATCGCACCGTTTTGCCTGTACGTGTTAGTCATTCAGAGTTGTCAGCTAGCCGACGGTCAGTGTTTACTCACGGTGTGCTGTTTTTGGCTGCGCTGACAGTGATTGTGTGGGAGGAGAGAGAGAGAGAGAGAGAGAGAGAGAGAGAGTCCACCGTGCTCAGATGATGCAGGTCAGACAACACAGCTCACTTTTCCCATTGCTGAACACTGAAAAACAGTCATTGACAGAGCTGGTCAGAAACCTTATGCAAACCTTTGACAAATTAGTCAGGGGTCTCATTTATAAACGTTACATATGCACAAGACAAGGTCATAAATGTGCATATGCCACTTCCCATTGATAAGTTGTGATATATAAAAAACTTGATGGGAGAATGTGCGCAGCTGTAAGCAAACATTTTTAACTTAAACATTGACTCACCTTTTTAAATCATCATATGAGCCATAATCATTCATTCAGTCATTTTCCTTCGGCTTAATCCCTTATTTATCAGGGGTTGCCACAGCCGAATGAACTGTCAAATATTTCAGCATATGTTTTATCCAGCAGATACCAGTACTGGTAAACACCCATACACACACACTCATACACCACAGCCAATTTAGTTTATTCAATTCACCAATGTCTTTAAACTGTGGGGGGGAAACCGGAGCACCAGGAGGTGTCGCCTTGAGCCATAATCGTTAATAAAAAAATAAAAAAAAATGTAGGAAGGTTTCTACGTACGTTTTATACAGTAAATCAGACCCCTGTATATTTAATTGATCTGCATGATGATAAAGCTGAGTATTGGAATGATATCTGGAGGATCGGAGCGGCACTGTTGACTGAAATAGTAACGTTGAATCATCATAAGAGCAAGTAGCATTTTAATACTTTGAAATACACAAAAAAGTGATTTAAAGGTGACATCTGATGCTCATTTTATCTAAGTTGATACTGTATACACTCAATGTTATAAGGCATCAATATTAGGTTAGATTTAGGTTGTGACGTCAGGTGATCAAAATTCATAGTCTAGCCAGTGTCTAAGGAAAACTTTATTTTGACCTCTAATAATGACGCTGATTTTTGGTTGTGTTGGAAAGTGATCAAAATCCAACATCGAGCCGATATCTTAAACCAACATTATACTGATTTTATATCCTGACATTTATTCATCAGGTTTGACAACCAAAATTCAACATCTCATAGACGTCATAGTGATAACATCCACACAACGTCAAGCTGTAACATCATTAGATGTTGATATTTGGTTGATTTAATGTTGGACATTGAAGATTGACGTCGGTTTGTCGTTGAGTTCTGACGTCAATCCGATTTTCATTACGACGTTGGTGTCAAGTATGACGTCCTATGCTTTCTGGAATATTGGGTTATATTTTTCAAATGGTAGTGTAAATAAACATAATTTTTACCCTGTCCAAAACAGTGAGTCATTTTGCTTCATATCTCTTTAAATGCTAATGAGCTGCTGCTCACCCCACCCCTCTACATACAGTCAAGCTGGGAATTATTCATACTCCTAGACTGCATTCAAAATCGCATACTTCTGTACTATAAGGTACGCTAAACAGCATGCGAGTCGAGTAGTATTTCTGAATTCATAGAATTCGAAAAACAGTATGCGAAAAGTACCCTACTACTTCCGGCGAGATTTTAAAGTGTGCATCCAATGCACGCTGTGCTATGCCATGATTCCCCGCAGGAGATTTCATGAATAGGAGTGAAGCGATGCAACTGACGTGGGTAGGTCATGTGATAATGACAAAACGGCTTATCTAGTACTTCCAAGTTCCATTACTGTTTTTCTCAGTCACTTTGGTGCATTTCTCACAACACTATTTACATTTGCACAGCAGTTAATGCATTTCTCAAAACAATTAGTCATTTGTGCACATCCTAGCAGCAGTTTCTCATTCTTTTCAACAAATTGCGAATGCTTTTGGACATGCATCAATTGCTTTCATACAACTCTCTGCTGTTTTTAACATTATCATCTGCTTATGTCATGTCAGTCAAAATGAACTAAACTTGTAAATGCTGAGTAGTCATTCCATATAAAACCTCATTTATATAATCCTCATTTCATTACTTGAGTCATTACATACAAAAATGTTGAACTAGTTGTCAAATTCTGTCAAGCTAATTTTTTTAAACAAATTTAAATCTTTTTTTTTTCTCCTGAAAATTTCTTTACAGTAAAATTGAACAATTTGATGAATGATTTACAGACCTGTGTATGTTGTAGGCTCAGTTCCAATATGTACTGCAATATTGTGTACTGTTGTGCACAACTCTACCAAAAGGGAGTTTGTGTTTGTTGTAAATAAGGGTGTGTTTATTCTTTTGCACAATGCTGTGAATAAATTAGGATTGCAAAGAGCAAATGCAGTAAAAATGTGAAACATACATATTCAGTGTCTTGTACTCAGATACCTCATTAAATGCAGTGATGTCCAACTTTACTGTAGTTTTCAAATGGCTGTACAAATAGTATACAGTGCTGTCTTGAGCATTTTCAGGACGTGTCACCAAAATCAGACTTTTTTTGCATTGAAAAAATGTAAAGTAAACTGTCATAATGAAAACATGACTAAGCCATTTGACCATCTTGTTCATAAACAATGGTGTCAGGACTTTTGATTTTGATGATACTGACACTTTAATTGACATGAATACTTGCTTTTGAGGAATGAACTATCCATTTTGAGCATGTGACGCGCTTTTGCGGGTTATCAGCTAGGTTTTGCAGTTTGTACTAATTGTTTTGAGAAAATCATTAAATGTTGTGCAAAAATACACTAGTGTTGTGAGAAACGCACCAAAGAGACTGAAAAAAACTGTAATACTACTCACATTCATATTATATAGAACATAATTTTCTAACGGTAACGAAGTACGTTTAACTGCAGTACCTACTGAGTAGTAGGCGATTTCGCCATATGACTAATTCAATAATTCATTATTTCATTTTCTTTCTGCGCTTATTTATCAGGGGTCGCCACAGCGGAATGAACTAAAAACAATTCCAGCATGTGTTTTATGCAGTAGATGCCCTTCCTGCCACAACCCAGTACTGGGAAACACCCATACACACTCATTCACGCACACACTCATACACTATGGACAATTTAGTTTATTCAATTCACCTATAGCGCATGTCTTTGGACTGTGGGGGAAACCGGAACACCCGGAGGAAACCCACACCAACACCGGGAGAACGTGCGAACGCCACACAGAAATGCCAACTGACCCTGCTGGAACTCGAACCAGTTCTTGCTGTGAGGCGACAGTGCTAACCACTGGGCCTTTTAAAATACACAGTATATATAAATAATGCGCCAAAATACACATATCCATACTAACAAAGTATGCTTCTTAATTCGTATCCCAGCAGCAGATGTTAATGAGAATGCATCCCACTGACATATAGCCTCTCGAAAACCTTCTGAACGCCCACTGGATGGCCCACGCAACAGCGCTCGACACCCACAGACACATGCATTCATTACCGCAACACAGATCGGCCACGCGGCTCAACTCCTGCCGAGCACTTGTGCGAACTTAACTGGCTTTTACTGATCTTTTGGACTTGTAAGGATTGATCTCGCCTTCCCCCTGAAGGCCGCCTGCCCACTCGAGCGTGCGCTTATGAATGCTATTTATAGAAGTCCAGCCTGATCGATTTGATTTGCAAGCGGCACCGGGGAGAGCTTTTTCTTTTCTCTTTCACCGCGTTGGAGTTGCTCTTTTGACCTCATGTGCGCGCACACACAGGCACTTATTGGAAATATGGGTGTGTAAATTTCATGTTAACGCTCGCTGGAATATTGAAGGAAAATATTGCTGGGGTCAGTGGGTTGGTTGAAGGGTCAAAGTGCACTTGGGTAGATTTGGCAGCATATATGTTTGATATCTGAAGACTGAAATAGATTCAATGCAGCTGCGGATGAGGGATGGAGAGTATTGTGGAGCTGTCGATAATTCAACTGTGAATTTTGAAGAGCGCATTTTAATGCTTCGGGAAAGGGGTCTATTATGCTCGGCGAGGATGGAGTAATGAAATGAACACTTTTATTCAGCAGGGATGCATTAAATGATCAAATGTCACATCTGGAGATTTTAATAATCAGAGAATCCTGAAAAAGGACAATAATGGGAACTTATATCAATAATTACTCATCAAACCAAATGAAAATAATTTCTGAAAGTGTCACTGTAGACATCCAAATCCAAGTTTTATTAGTACTTTTTTACTGTGTTTTTGTTTGTGTATTTTTATTGCAACCCAAGCTCATTCTGGAAACGTAGCCCCGCGGATGTTTCTGGAGACCGCGAATTACGTAAGGCCACGTTTTATTTTTTTCGAGCGAACGCTGCGGGGCGGTGTCACCTCCGTGTGGAGGGTTTTTCCGCTGAAACCAGTTTGTCCGCTTAGTTTGTGGCGTTACGTCGGCAGAGCAGAGACCCGGAGGAGGTGGAGCCAGCCACGGCGACGACCAGGATCGAGTCCGGGGAAGAGCGGTTTCGGAAATTAGGTAAGATGAAAAACAGAATCTAAAAAATGAAAGCGAACGAGTTCGCGACGGGGCGAGATCCGAAAACGCGGTCAAAATCGGATGACGGCTTTTGAAAATCGTCGCTTGGGTTTAGGGAAGGCCTATTGGCTGTCCGCCCAGTCCATCGTTCAGTCGTTCAGCCAGTCAGTCAGACGGACGGTCGCTCCACAGCGGCCTCCGGCGGCTGTTCACGCGAGAACAGCGCAAGCGCGAACGGCGCACGCTCCCGAGAGGCGTTCGAGACGCGAAAAAAGCGCGCACAGCGGCCTCTCCCGGATTCGCAAAAACAAAAACTGCTCTTGTACCTCCCGGGACGTATTTCGCAGTCTCCAGAAACGTCCACGGGGCTACATTTCCACAATGAGCCTGGGTTGCTTCATAGTCTTTCACTATAAGCAAAGTCCCATTAAGGCAAGTCATTTCACTGGGTGGCCATCTCTGAAACACCTCTCGGGCATTCTGTCTGAATGGGGAAACACCAAATTCTCCAAAGCTGCTTGTCAAGCTTACGATTAAATTTCATATTAGGAATCACCAATGAAGGTAAACAACAACTGTCTCTTTAGTTTCATTTCTAAATGTATGAACAACACAAAATCTGTAGAAACTGACGTCTGGTCTAAGTCCCTTCCTAGGAGGATCCTCAGTCTATAGCGATTGATTATTGGCTCCTGTACTAGAAGGCGGAGCTTCATTTGCCATACTGACGTTACACTTTTCCCCATTTAAATCTATACGAGTGACACCTCTTGTGTATTCTACAGTCTTTGCTATATGGCTGCATTTATTTAATTGAAAATACAGTTAATCAGATGAGCATTTAAAGCAGTAGTCACCAAACTTGTTTCTGGAGGGCCGGTGTCCTGCAGATTTTAGCTCCAACCCTAATCAAACACACCTGAACAAGCTAATCAAGGTCTTACTAGGCATACTTGAAACGTTCAGGCAGGTGTGTTGAGGCAAGTTGGAGCTAAAACCTGCAGGGACACCGGCCCTCCAGGTCGAGATTGGTGACCCCTGATTTAAAGGATCATATCGGAAATTTCACTTTTGTGGATTTTTTCTGCTGTCTGCCACCTCAGACAAAGTTAAAAAGAAAACCATGCAGCTTTTTTTGGGGGGGGGGGGGGGGGGGGGGGGGGGGGGGGGGGGGGTTATGTTTGTGCCATAATTGACCTGTTTGAATTTCACCATTTTACGTGTACAGTAACCAGTTACTTCTTCACACTTCCCAGCCTCCAAGCAAACTGTGGACTCCGTCCTCCTCCCACCTCTTTTTGTAAACAAATAGCAAATCGGCTAATAATGGTGCCTTTTCTTCCTCCACACTAGAGATCCTAGCTAGAATCAGATTATCATACTTGTTCACACTGACTAGCTGAACATTTTTTTAGTTTACCAGTGTATATTGAATATTTTAATTATATATATTTTATATGATCACACACACACAACACACATATGTATATATATATATATATATATATATATATATATATATATATATATATATATATATATATATATATATATATATATATATATATATATTTCATACACACAGTTGAAGTCAGAATTATTAGCCCCCTTGTTTATTTTTTTCCAATTTCTGTTTAACCGAGAGCAGATTTTTTTCAGCACATTTCTAAACATAATAGTTTAAATAACTCATTTCTAATAACCGATTTATTTTGTCTTTGCCATGATGACAGTAAATAATATTTGACTAGATATCTTTCAAGATACTTCTATACAACTTAAAGTGACATTTAAAGACTTAATTAGGTTAACTAGGCAGGTTAGGGTAATTAGGCAAGTTATTGTACAACGATCGTTCGTTCTGTAAACTATCGGGGGAATAATAAGTAAATTTTGTCCTTAAAATGGTGTTTAAATAAATTAAAAACTGCTTTTATTCTAGCCGAAATAAAACAAATAAGACTTTCTCCAGAAGAAAAAAATATTATCAGACATACTGTAAAAACTCTAACTCTGTTAAACATCATTTGGGAAATATTAAAAAAAGAAAAAAAATTCAAAGTGGGGGGAATAATTCTGACTTCAACTGTATAAGCTGCTTTCTGTTTAATCTAAATGGCTAAGTTGCTCTGCTAACTGCTAACCAGTGAAGATAACTAGCCAAACAATTGGCTCACACTTACATTTTTAGCTAATCAGAAAATTTATTTTTGCTAAGTTTTGTTGTGATGTCGGTGCACTATTTAAAGTAAAGTGCTAGCAAAACCGCTACGTATTGAGCAGGTATCACTTAATTGTATGCTATGATACCTTCTTAATGCTGATGAAAGACGCAAGATGTACACTTGCCTTGGCATGGTCGGGTGGGATGTAATACATTTTTACTATAGTCATGTCACTTATTTTCTTGCTCATCAGCAAAAGACTGTATTAGAAAGGCTCAGTGGCTTCAACATGAGTCAGCAAATTTAGCCTTTTTACTTCCAGATAAAGTCTAATTAAGCTAAGAGCTTTACTGGCTCCACTATCCTTTCTTTCTTTCATTTCTAAACCTGTAACGCCCACCTTCCCGACTCACCACCCAAAGAAACGGGCCAAGAAGGCAACAGAGGAAAGATGGCACTAATTGGACGCCCCCCCTGTAATCTCTGAGCCCAGAATAAGATCAAGCAGACACCTGGTTTGCGTGACCTATACTCAGCGTTTTTAGCTATGATCTTCGTGACTCAGCTCACATTTTCTGCCTGAGTGCGTTCGCAGAGAAAGCCAACATTTGGGTAACTTTCATTTCGTAGAAATTGACAGATTAGCTTCTTGGAATTTGCTGAAGATGATATTTAGCTTGGAAGTGGCTAGTTTTCAATTAGGCTAAACTGCTGGCTAAAAAAGTATTACTCTGGTGAATTTGCCTTTTCAACTATTTCCTAAATTATGTTTAACAGAGCGAGGGGGTATACAGGGGTGCTACCCTGCTGAAAAATCCAGCTTAAACCAGCCTAAGCAGGTTGGCTGGTTTTAGCTGGTTGACCAGCCTGGTTCTGGAGGGGCTTTGGCCATTTCCAGGCTGGTTTTCAGCCAATTCCAGCCTGGTCTTAGCTGGTCAGGCTGTAAAATGACCAGCTAAATCCAGCTAAAACCAGCTTGACCAGCCTGGTTTAAGCTGGACATAGCTGGTTTTGGCTGGGCTCCCAGCTTGGCTAGGCTGGTCAAGCTGGTCTAAGCTGGTCATCTCCCAGCCTGACCAGCTAGGACCAGGCTGGAAATGGCTGGAAACCAGCCTGAAAATAGCCAAAACCCCTCTAAAACCAGCTTGGTCAACCAGCTAAAACCAGCCAACCAGCCTAGGCTGGTTTAAGCTGTTTTTTTCAGTAGGGTAATAATTCTGACTTCAACTGTATGCGATACCCTTCGAGTTCTGGTGCTGTTGAGAGCAGCTCCTTAGTTCTACTTTACTACTTTGTAATTGAGCTAACACTTGTATACCAATTGGAAAACATCACATCAGGCACAGTCTGTCTTAAATAGTCCGGGAAATCAACGGTAAACAGACACAGTTGTGATGGCAGGTCAGTGTACGTGGACCGGGTGTAATGAGCGTGGTATGTATGGACTTGTAGTTTTTGGGCGCTGTAGTTCATAGTCAGTGTCCGTTGAATTACAGCGCCCTCACGTGGTCACTGACAGTCACGACAGTCATGTACTTGCAAAGTTTTTTATAGTCAGAAAAATGTGTTAAAGGAGCAGTATCAACAGATATTAAGCAGACAGTCTACTAATATTAAAACGGACCATCAAAATAAAGTCTTACCCTAGCTTCCGACATAGAATGAATGCTTATTGATCTTGAAAGTTATTTTAAATTCTGCAAAGTATTAATTTATTTCAGTTAGTTGTTGAGTTTCCTTTAGTTTTAGTTTTTCATTTCAATTTAAAAAAATAAATGAACTAAAATAATTTCTCAATGATAGTTTTAGTCTTATTTTACACTTACAACAATAACCTTGCAGCACACTCAGGTTTTCTTCTGTAAAAATCTAACCACTGGTCTCTTTGGTCTTCAGGTTATGGTCACGCAGCTCCAGGCACAGATGCTGGGAAGGCCTTCTGCATGTTTTACGCCGTGCTGGGGATCCCGCTCACGCTGGTGATGTTCCAGAGCCTCGGCGAGCGGATGAACACCTTCGTCAAGTACTTGCTAAAGCGCATCAAGAAGTGCTGCGGGATGCGCATCACAGAGGTGTCCATGGAGAACATGGTAACAGTGGGCTTCTTCTCTTGCATGGGCACGCTCTGCATCGGCGCTGCCGCATTTTCCCAGTACGAGGACTGGAGCTTCTTCCAGTCCTATTACTATTGTTTCATAACACTCACCACTATTGGCTTCGGGGACTTCGTGGCCCTCCAGAAGAACAAAGCCCTGCAGAAAAAGCCTCTTTACGTGGCGTTCAGCTTCATGTACATCCTAGTGGGGCTGACGGTCATCGGGGCCTTCCTCAATCTGGTGGTGCTACGCTTCTTGACCATGAACAGCGAGGACGAGCGACGGGATGCTGAGGAGAGGGCGTCCCTGGCGGGGAACCGCAGTAGCATGATCATCCACATCCAAGAAGACACGCTTCAGAGGAGTCGGCGGAGGCGAGAACAGCAGCAGAACCGCTACCGTCCCGAAGTCACCGATCTCCAGTCGGTTTGCTCCTGCATGCACTACCACTCGCATGAGTTCGGGAGCTCGGTCGGCCTCGGGTTGGGATTGGGAGGAGGTGGCGGAGGTGCGTTTCCGCAGCAGAACTCATTCGGCTCGCAGTTGAGCCCGCATCCGTACCATCACTACCACTCAACGGTGTCCTACCGCATCGAGGAGATCTCACCGAGCACCTTGAAAAACAGCTTCCTTCCTTCCCCGATCAGCTCCATCTCTCCTGGGCTGCACAGCTTCGCGGAAAACCTCCGGCTTATGAGACGACGCAAGTCCATCTGAACACACACACACACACATACAGAGATATATCCAATGCTGCTCAACCAAACCTCATTCCTGCACTTGCCATTTGTTGCATGGAGGCGACCATGCAAGCAGGACGATCGATGGATATGTAGGAACTTTGTTCAAAATAAAGCATGAAGTGCATGGATATCTATTTTTGCAGAAAACATCGCCTGGGCTTTCTTTGCCCTTTTGAGCAGCACCCCAGCTGGGTTTGGATATATTAATATTACAACCTTGATACGTTATCAGACGATGCACACTCGCGTTTTGAATAATACAGAGGGAAATATATCTATATATAAATATCTAATTTTTTTAAGGGACGTGTGGAGAAAGCGTTTTATCAAACGGCGAGCAGCCTCTGGTTCTTTCGTGAGATTTCAAGTGCCACACACCTACCGAAGGAGAAATAACGATTAAAAAAAAAAACTGATTTGAAAAGGACTACACTGTATCAGGTATTGTTTTCTATAAGCAATTCTATTTAAGAGAAGAAAAATAAGACATTGATTCACATCACGCCAAAATATTGTTGCCAACCATAGCATGTGCATTAGTTGTCCCTTGATGTGCGTCATCATTTCTGTTAACGTTTTTTTTGTTTCGTTTTCGTTTCATTTCTCAACCGTTTTCTGTAAATTATACATGTGTGTAGAGACTTTCCAAGCGCGGTATATTTAGAGGCGACAGACAGCAAAAGTCGGTTGTGAGAGAAGAATAATTGCATGTGCTTTGTTCAAACTGATATGCGTATACTGTCACAAGGGGACACTGGATCTGATATTAAAAAGCAAATAATCCTTTAAACATTTTTTTTAGATGAACGACGAACTTCTGAAATCATCCACTAAAATGGCCACACAATGGGAACGTAATGGCATCACCGATGATTTTTACTCATCGTTATTTATATAAATAAAAGCACGTTGAGTCGACTATTATTCCATTGTGAGCAATCAATGTATAATGTATGCTAACCCCAGTAACGATTGCATTTCTCGCAACCATAGCCATGAATGAGACTTATTTAAATGCATCGATAGAGACGGTTATTTATGTATTTTACACATTTGATGATGTCTTCAGAGGACGCCCTGCAAATGAGCCTAAAATTGCTCTGACGCTGATTGAAAAAAAAAACATAGTGCACCTCTTTTAGGGGAAGGGACTGGATGTAATCAACAGTTCTCCTTCTCTCCGATGAATAACAGCAATCATGTCACTTTTCAGTTTCAAGCTAAACTTTCACTAGGTCTTGGATACAATATCTGAGGATCTGTGTTGCAGCTACAATAAAGCAGAGTTGGAGTCAAGACGAGACCCTACAAAGCCAAGACCAGCGATAGATCTAAAATTAGTAATATGATACAAATATCACAGATTTTCACATTGTACAGTGGCTACAATGACTTTCAGAACCTGTCTTAGTATCACCTGTTGGAAAATATACTTTACTCAAGCCCTAAACTGAACATCTGGAGCCTCATGTATCGACACACACAAAAACTTTGCGTACGCCAGGATTCACGCTCACGTTTGGATTTACTAACGTTAAAATGAACGTGGGAATGTGCGCAGGTCCACGCCAACTTCATGCCTGGCGTTTGTACATTTCTTGTGTGTGTCTGATTTATATCCATTGGCGACTCCTAGAGGCAGTTGTGTTAAATTGCTCTCTTCAAAGTGTCTGAGTCGAGCAATGGCAGCTGTATGAGACGGCTTCATCTGCATGTCTAGCAGGTAAATAAGATTTCCATACCATGCAGCTGACCAGCCAAACATTAAAGCGCGATTTACAGCGATCGCCATTTTTCCCAATGTAATCGGAGCGATCTACTGCACGCACATTGCTATAAAGACGTCATCTGAGGATTAATTTGTATACATGAATCAGAAACATTTGCATTCAATAAATGTGCAAATAAAATATGATGCACAGACTTATTAATGATTCCTACTTGTCTTTCTCGTGATGAAGAGTATAGGCAAAATCTGATATGTAGTGGGGGGGGAGAATGAGTTCATCAGACGCTGGATTCGAACCGAGTTCATGCTCGAACGTGTCAAAACATGTTGCCATGCGTTTTACATCGCACTATTTCTTTTTTAATCCACTCAGTGCGATGTTCAGACCAAACTGTGTTAACCGCATCAGCTAAACTCTCCCACTCTATTTTTTTCTTTTGTTGTTAATTCCGGAGGACAAATTTGCAAATAACACAGTTTTTCTCCGGTCTACCTCCGAAAGCAGCACCTCCAATTCACTTTTTCAATTTTTCGTTGGGTTTTGTCAAAGTAGAGTCATTAGCATATTCATACGGGGGAGGAGGCAGGGAGGGGTTTTGTGCTCGTGCATGTTGCGCTCCGTTTCACGTTCATTCGGATGTACAAACAGAATATGCGTGTGATCCGGCGTACGCAGTGTTTCATACATCTGATTTTTTTACTGCGTACGCACAATTACTGCTTTGAGCATACGCAATGTTTTCATATGAATTCAACGCAAGTCTTCGTACATAATGCCCCTGATCACATTCAGTAGGTTTGGTTAGATTAAACGAACGCTCCACAATTTTTAGGCTCTAAAGTTAACCGTTTTTGTAATCCATTCAGCTGATTGAGAATATGTTCAACCGGTATGTAGATTTGTTTAGATCAGGGGTGCTCAAACTTGGCCAGTGTCCTGCAGAGTTTAGTTTCCATCCCAATTAGACACACCTGAACTAGCTCATTAGGCTCTTTATAGGTATACTAAAAGCTTCCAGCCAGGTCCGTTGAAGAAATTTGGAGCTAAACTCTGCATGATGCCGACCTTCCAGGACTAAATTCGAGCAACTGTTGGTTGGATTAAAGGAATGCTCCACTTTTTTAGGCTCTAACGTTAAGCAGTTGAGTTTAACCATCTCTTAAAGTATTTAGACGATTTCCGAGTCTGCCGGGAGCACATTTAGCTTAGCTTAGCATAGATCATTGAATCAGATTAGACCATTAGCATCTCACTCCAAAATGACCAAAGCTTGACTCTTCTGTAGTTAAATATGCCATATACTGTAGTTAAGTTCACTAGGAATGACGGAAAATCAAAAGTTGCTATTTTGTAGATTGATATAGCTAGGAACTATACTCTTGTTCTGATGAAATAATCAAAGAAATTTACTGCCGTACAACGGCTGCAGCATATAACACAGTGTTGTTACCTATATTTAACATTTTCCTTTAGTTCTTAGTACACAATTTAACTACGGAAGCGTCAAGCTTTAATAAGTGAAAATTATTTAAATTTATTTTGAGTGAGATGCTAATGGTCTAATCTGATTCAATGATTTGTGCTAAGCTAAGCTAAAAGTGCTCTCACCAGACCTGGAGATGGTCTGAATGGATTAAAAAATGGTAAAACTAAACTGTTTAACTATAGTGCATAAAAAGTGAAGCATCCCTTTAATCCAACCAAGGGTTGCTCAAAAATGGTCCTGGAAGGTCGGCTTCTTGTAGAGTTTAGCTCCAGATTGCTTCAACGCACCTGGTTGGAAGCTTCTAGTATACCTATAAAGGTTAGGTGTGTCTAATTGTAATGGGAACTGAACTCTGCAGGACACTGATCAGGTTCGAGCACCCCTGATCTATCCAAACCTGCCGAATGTGAACACATGCTCAATTTAGGGCCCAAGAAAAGTACATTTCCAACATTAAAGGTGATTCCTTTAAAGCATATGTCTCGAACTTGATTCTTGGAGGGCTCTATCTGCACAGTTTTGCTCCAACTCTAATCAAACACAGCTGATCCAACTAATCAAGGTGTTCAAAACTACTAGAGACTATTAAGCAGGTGTGAGCTAACCTATGCAGAGCTGCGGCCTTCCAGGAATTGAGTTTGAGACCATTGCTTTAAAGTATGTGTGTAGATAAAATCCAAGGCACCATTTAGATGATATAAACAGATTACAGCAAGACATATTTTGTTAAAAGCTGCCATGATAGTGATAATATTTGACAGAAAAGCAAGTCTCACGGGTTTCAGGTGGAAAGTCAGGTCTGGATTGGAACCTTGCCGATGTTTTCCTGCAGAAAAAACGAAATCTGGATTAATTGTCCTGATGTGGATCACTGAGGTATGCAAAAGCCCAAAAGTAATTCGGTTTCAGACACGACTAATTAATGAGAGAAACTCCTTCGGGAATATATGGCGCTCTTTTTAGTCAATCTCAAACAGCTCGCCTTTCTAACACCAATCAACTTGACGCCTGACATTCCGGATTTCCACAGCATACGTCGGTCGCAGCACTCATGTAAATGTATGTAAATGGCTAGCTTTTTATAATACTGTACAGTGCATATATTGTAAGTAGTTATATCCTTGACAAATGACAAAGGCATATTTTAAACTCCGATGCATTCCCATTTTTACAGCGTTCAGCATATATACTGTATGTGCCTTGAAGGGGTATCTTTCAGAAGTGGAGTTTGTATTTCATTAAGGCACATACTCAAATTCATATTCAGATGTAAAAGCAAACCAATTAAAAAAAGAAAAGAAGAGAAGCTCCCCAATGTATTTACATGGAAGACGTCACATCGAATAAAACCAAAGCAACTAATCCTCACAAAAAGCCGCCGGCGCCAAAACAATGCACAAACATATATATTTTTCTGTCTTAAATACGTCCATCTTTTCTCTAGCACAAAAAAAAAGCATTATTTTCAATATTATTTGGTATCAGTTGTCACTTTAAGCTGTGTGTGTACAGTACAGTAGCCTACATGATGGTTCCGGGATGGAATAATATGTATTTTACGTTAATAAAACTGTACATGCATATTATATGTAATAGCCTGAGGATGATTACTCGGAGAGATGAGCTTGTCTGTGTGGAAGAGATGAAATGTAAAAGACTTTATGATTGGCAACAGTTGCACTGCTGTAGGAGGACACTGACATAAAAATTGATTTTTATCCAAATCATATGCATCACATTTCAGTCCGTCCAGTTTCATATTAGGTTAAATATAGAGATTGCATTCAATATACTATTGTTGTTGTTGTTGTTATTGTTATTATTATTGCTATACTACTACCACTATTGTTGTTTTATTATAAAATAGTAATAATACATTGTTATTGCACTTATATTTTTATAAGTAGTAGTAGGAATATTATTAAGAATAATAATAAATATTATTATTATTATTATTATTATTATTAAGTAATAATAAAATTATAATCATTTAAATTCCATTTATAATAACAATGATTATTTGTAAAATCATTTATTGTCATCATCATTATTAAAAATATTGATAGTACAATAATAATAATAACAATGATGTAAATAATAATAATTATTGAAATGTTCAATAGAGTTGTGGGTTTCTGTTGCTAAATGATAAAAAAACACACACAAAAATGCAAATAGTGGCAATTATGTAATATATAGAGCCAATAATAATATCATCATCACAAAATAATAATAATAATAATAATATAGTTATTATTGTAATTTTATTGATTTATATTAATAGTAATATTTATATTTATGATTATGATAGTTTTACTACTAATAATAATAATAATACAAATAAACAAAATTACAATAATAATAATTATTATTATTATTTTAAATTAATACTAATTATAATTATTATAAAAAAAACAATACTAAAATGATAATAATTGCAATTATATTTATTTATATTTAATAACAGTAGTATAATAATAATAATAATAATAATAATAATTATTATTATTATAATTATTATTATTATTAATATTATTATAAGTTAAAATATGATAATTTTATTGTTATTATTATTTTGTAATGATAATAATATCATTATCACATCACAAAATAATAATAATAAAATTATTGTAATTTTATTTATAGTAATAGTAATGTTTAGAATTATGATTATGATAATTTTACTACGACTACTACTACAACTACTACTACTTATAATAATTATTATAATCATAATAGTAATAATAGTATAAATAAATAAATTACAATAGTTATTATTTTAATATTTATTAATTAATTAATAATTATTAATATTATAAAATAACAATATTAAAATGATAATAATTGCAATTATATTTATTTATATTTAGTAGCAGTAGTAAAACTATCATCATTTTATTATTATTATTGTGTTGTTGTAGGAAATACAATTAAAATTATAATTGTATTGTTCACAAAATATTTATAATAATAAAATGATAACTGTAATTTTATTTATAGTAATAGTAATAATAATAATAATAATAGTATAATGATGATAATTATATTACTGCTAATAATATAACAAATAAAATTAAAATACTCATTGTACTATTATTTAATAATAATAATAATTATTATTATTAATATAAAATAGCAATACTAAAATGATAATAATTACAATTTTATGTTTTTATTTATATTTATCATTAGTAGTATAAGTATAATTACTACCATTGTCATTAAAAATATTATTATTATATAAAATTGTAATACTAATTTTATTATCATTTTAGGATAAAATAATAACAACAATATTGATGAGTCTATATGAAGAGTTTAGATGCAAAAACCTCTAAATTCCGTCCGAAATCTTCCTCTAAAAGGAGTACTTTTATCAAGCTCCTGTGTGCATGTTCAGTAATATCACTTTTATGTCAAAGAATAAGTCCTTTTCCTGGTCTTCACAGTAAAATAACTCAACATAAACAAAGCAGGCTGAGAAAAATGTTCATTTTCGATAGAAATTACAGTCGGCACTTAGAGGTGTTTGCATCTGAACTCTTAATGTATTAAATAATTGTCACTATATGCATTTTCATTTGTACTTTCTTATCATGTAACAGAAAAGCAAACAGCTCTATTGTCCATCTCGTCTTCATCTGTTTATTCTCAGCTACTATATTTTTATCAGAACGCTACAGAAATATTGCACTATTAAATCTGTCTGTCCGCCCACAGCAGTGTGATTCATGCTGCCGTATGAATATGATTATTCACAATAATCGCCACATGTTGCTCTGTGTTTATTTCTACAATAATCTTATTTCTGCAATATTAGTCATTTTCGAGGTGATCATTTAAGGTCAAATAATCTGTGTGACCCTGTCCCAGTGAAAAAGAGGCACCCGTCATTACTCAGATTCAATCTCGGGACTGACAGAACAACATACTGTTTAATTGCCTTGTTTTGTTTTTTTTTGAGCCTTTATTAGGGAAAATTTGCAAAGAAGCATTTTAAATGAGTTTGTTTGTCTTCTTTGTTGCGTGTGCATGACAGTGTGGCCGGCTGACCTCTTCACATGACTGGGGTGAATTAAACATTTGAATTAAAAACAAAAATATCAACTTCACTGATCTCCTACTGAGTTTCTGTTTGACATGACTGCTTGTTTGTTTTTTCCTTTATGGCTTTATGAAACAATATTTTTGTTTTATTTCTTTGAAATATTTTGAATATCGTTTATTTATTCATTGTAAATATTAATACATGACAATACTAATCCTTAAATTATATTTATTTTTATTATTAGTAGTAGTAGTTGTCACAGTATATTATTGACATTATAATCAACATTTTAAATATTATTGATTTTTTATAATCATAAATTAAATTATAATAATCATTTAATAATTGTATTATGTGTGATGATAATATTATTAATCCGAATATCATTTAATATTTATTGTTATTTTTTATTAAAGTGAGTTTTTTTTTTATAAAACATGTAAATATAATGTAAACAATATATTAATATGTCCTTTTCCCCTTTTTGTTTTATATAAAAATATATTTAAAACAAATATTTAAATCAAGGTTTATTTTTATTCTTGTAAGATTCTCTAGAGGGCGCTGTCTACATCCTTGCAAATCTGAAATACGTTACTTAGGGTATGTTTTGTTGCACATTTTAGATGTCAAATCCACTCGATGGCAATGTCTACATTTTTGGGAATTTAAAATACGCTACTTAGGGTACGCTTTGTTGCATGTTTCAGACATCAAATCTACTAGAGGGCACTGTCTACATTTTTGCGAATCTGAAATATTTTACTCAGGGTAAGTTTTGCTGCACGTTTTGAAGTCAAATCCACTAGATGGCGCTGTCTACATTTTTGCGAATCTGAAAAAACGAAACTTGTATGTTTCCGAAGCCACCTCCACAAGAGAGCGCTGTCTACATTTTTGCGAATTCGAAATACATTACTTATGGTGTTTTGTTGCATGTTTCAGATGTCAAATCCACTAGAGGGCACTGTCTACATTTTTACGAATCTGAAATGAGATACTTAGGGCATGTTTTGTTGTACGATTCCGATGCCACCTCCACCAGAGGGCACTGTCTACATTTTTGCGAATTTGAAATACGTTACTTATGGTATGTTGTAGGTTTTAGATGTCAAATCCACTAGAGGGCGCTGTCTACATCGTTGCAAGTCTGAATTATGTTATGTAGGGTGCATTTTTTGTACGTTTAATATGTCAAATCCACTAAAGGGCGCTGTTTACATTTTTGCAAATCTTAAACATGCAACTTAGGCCAAGTTTTGTTGCATGTTTCAGATGTCAAATCCACTTGAGGCGCTGACTATATTTTGGCGAATCTGAAATACGTTACTTAGGGTACATTTTGTTGCACGTTTCAGATGTCTAATCCACTAGAGGGTGCTATCTACACTTTTGCAAATCTGAAATATATTCAATCATAATAATCATTATATCATTATTATTGTTGTGTGATTATTATTATTATTAGAAATCACATTTATTTATTTAATGTTAATTTTTTATTAAAGAGAGGGTATGCTTTTTATGTATAAAATTTGTAAATATAATGTAAACAATATATCCATTTGTCCTTTTTCCTCCGATCTAAGCAACGCTTTACTTTTTTATTTTTATGAATGTATTTTTTTATTTAAATTAAGATGATCGTGATTGTTTTTTGTTTTAAGTTATTTTATTTTTTCAGTTTTTGTTTCTTTTTGTACATCCAATACTGTACTGCTATGACTTGCTAGCTAATTATTTGTCATATCCTATCTGTGTATTCACTTTTAGTTTTCTTTAATTTCAGTTTTCATTTCATTTTAAACGTTTTTCTTAATGTTTATAATTATTTTCTGTTTCAGTTTTATTGTAATTTTAGTCTATTACGTTACAAAACAACAATTAGAAATTTAGCTTAACTTAATCACAAGCTGAAATAATGCATGAGAGTATTGTTTTAGCTATTGACGGCTTTTTCCTCAGTATCTGGTTTCATGTTTCTCCATATGTGCTGTCAGTGAACAGTTGGAGTGTTATTCCAAAATTAGTCTGTTTTCTCAGTGCATGATGAGAGGTGAAAGGTGCTGCTATAATGGCTGGTAAATCTGAGCGTTTTCACACAATTCCTCCCAGCTTCATCTCTCACATCTGGAGCTCCAGCAGTTGTCATTCCCCTGCAGACCAGAGAGAAAATCAGTAAGTACACCATTTCAACTTTAACTGGAGTGAAACATCCCCCCTCATATTTGTAGTGAAACTGTGATCATACAAACGCTAAAAAACATACAATATTTACTGTAAAGGCATGGTCAATTTTTCACAAAGGGAACCAGGTGGTCAGATCATCCTAGTTATCTCTTTCTGCAATAATGAACATTTCGTCAATGCATTAACCAGTTTTTTTCTGTCGCTTGATTTAAATAAACTTGGGTCAGAGTTTACAATTTACTCTTCCTTATTAATTCACTGACATTAATTCAATGTGTCAATTCACATTATTAATACTGGCAACCAAAATTTGCTAACTTAAAATAAGCACAAAAACAATTTGATACGTTACTTAAGTTACGTTTTGTTGCAGATGTCAAATCCACAAGAGGCGCTGTCTACATTTTTGCGAATATGAAACTTAAGGTACGTTTTGTTGTGCATTTCAGATGTCAAATCTACTAGAGGGCGCTGTCTACACTTTTGCGAATCTGAAATACATTACTTAGGGAACATTTTGTTGTACGTTTCAGATGTCAAATCCACTAGAGGGCGCTGTCAACAGTTTTGCAGATCTGAAATATGTTACTAAGAGTATATTTTGTTGTGTTTCAGACGTCAAATCCACTAGAGGGCGCTGTCTACATACTTGCGAATCTGAAATACGTTACTGAGTGTACATTTTGTTGTAGGTTTAAGATGTCAAATCCACTAGAGGGCGCTGTCTACATTATTGCAAATCTGAAATACGTTACTAAGGGTATGTTTTGTTGCATGTTTCAGATGTCACATCCACTAGAGGGCACTGTCCCTTTATTTTTGTGAATCTGAAATACGTTACTTAACGTACATTTTGTTGTTTTGTTTCGTTTCATATGTCAAATCCACTAGAGTTGCGCTGTTTACATCTTTGCGAATTACATTATTATTACTTTGCCAATACATTACTTAGGGTATGTTTTGTTACACGTTTCAGATGTCTCATTATCTGCGCTAACAAAATTATGCATAGTTTTATTACAAATCTGGAGAAGAAAATAAGGACAATCCCAAAATTAGCCATTACCGTGTTAAATTTATATATATAATAATATATATATATATATATATATATATATATATATATATATATATATATATATATATATATATATATATAATTTTGTGTATGCTAGCGTATATAATTTTTAACAGTGGGTTAAAAGTCACCGAGCTTTGATTAGCATTCAAAATCAGATGTAGGATAATCCTACCTGTGCTTCTGAATTCCCACCATAAAGATGTTCAGAAGATGACATACAGTACAAAGAAACAAATTAAAATGCTAACATTTGCTCGCAGGTGTTCATTTGTCAACACAGACCGTCTCCTTGAAACTAAATTGCAGAGGATAAGCGATGATGTGCAATGCTGAGTTCTGCAGGTGTACCATTATCAGCGTAGAAGCTCATTTACACCTGCTTCGTATTATCACGTAGGATCTTTGACACACTAATGCATTTTATTTGCTTAAATGGGAATGTTTATCATTAGCAGTGTACATCACCCTTACTTTATAGTAAATGTGAATGGAGCGATGTCTCACCTTGCTAAATAAATTAAACAACTGAAATGTTATAATGGTTGTAATGAATGTTTTAATGGAAACTGTAATGGTCCCTGTTCATCCATACTGGTAAGGCAGTATGTTACAGCAAATACATCCTATTCCAATGCACAAGAAACTAATAAAAAGCCTACATTTTTTTGAGAAAATTAAAATATGTTGCTCCGAATACGTTTCGTTGCACGTCTCACATGTCACATCCACTAGGGAGCGCTGTCTACATTTTTGCCAATTTGAAATACGTTACTTAGGGTACGCTTTGTTGCACGTTTTATATGTCAAATTCACAAGAGGGCGCTGTCTACATTTTTATGAATCTGAAATGCGTTACTTAGGGTACGTTTTGTTGTACGTTTCAGATGTCACATCCACTAGAGAGCGCTGTGTACATTTTTGTAAATCTGTTATGCATAACTTAGGATATGATTTGTTGTACGTTTCAGATGTCACATCCACAAGAGGGCGCTGTCTACATCTTGCAAATGTGAATTATGTTACTTAGGATACGTTTTGTTGTACGCTTCAGATGTCAAATCCACAAGAGGGTGCTTTCTAAAACTTGCGAATCTGAATTATGTTACTTAGGGTATTTTTTGTTTCACGTTTCATGTCAAATCCACAATAGGGCGCTGTCTACATTTTTGCGAATCTGAAATACGTTACTAAGGGGACTTTTGTTGCACGTTTCTGATGCCACATTCACTAGAGGGAGCTGTCTACATTTTTGCGAATCTGAAATACAATACTTAGGGTACGTTTTGTTGTACATTTCAGATGTGAAATGCACTAGAGAGAGCGCAGTCTACATTTTTGCGAATCTGAAATACATTACTTGAGGTACGTTTGGTTGCATGTTTCATCTGTCAAATCCACTAGAGGGCGCTGTCTACATCATTACAAATCTGAAATACGTAGAGTACATTTTGTTGCACATTCCGGATGTCAAATCCACTAGAGGGGACTGTCTACATTTTTGCGAATCAAAAATACGTTACTTAGGGTACGTGTTGTTGCACGTTTCAGATGTCAAATCCACTAGAGTTCAGTGTCTACATCTTTGTGAATCTGAAATACGTTACTAAGTATAAATTTTGTTGCACATTTCACATGCCAAATCCACTAAAGAGGTTTACATTATTGTGAATCTGAAACACAGTTTGGTGAATGCTTCAGATAGACATCCTTCTTGTACATGTCCAGGGGAAAGCAGGGTTTTCTTACAGATCACCTCGACCTATTAACCTAAACCCAACCAATAGTGTTTTAAAAAGCAAATCTTAAAAATAAATGACCACATAGTTTTACCTTCATTTTACTTTTTCCTTTTGTCGCTTTTGTGAAAGTGTTCTTCAACACTCTCAAATCTGAGCGCTTTGCATCACAATTACAACACCTTACAAAGTAAGCTACTAAGCATACAGGCGTAAATGTCCCTGTAAATACCAGTAGTGTGAAAAGGGACAAAAGTTGCCAGCCTGTTGATTTCACCTAGAAACATGGTTAAATGTACGTTTTGCATTTTTACAAAATTGTAGACAGAAGCAAACTTTCCAGTGAGCTTCTGTTGCAAAATGTAATGGTTAGTAATGGTATTTGTAGTGGAAACCATTACAAATTCTGTTATGATTTCTATTGTTTTTGTTTATTCATTCATTCATTCTCCTTCAGCTTGGTCCCTTTATTCATCAGGGGATCGCCACAGCGGAATGAACCACCAACTTATTCAACATATGTTTTTAAGCAGTGGATGGCCTTCCAGCTGCAACCCAGTACTGGGAAAAACCCATACTCTCTCATATTCGCACACACATTTAGTTTATACAATTATCGCATGCCTTTAGACCAGGGATGGGCAAACTTGATCCTCTAGGGCCGGTTTCCCTGCAGAGTTTTGTTCCAACACTAGTCAAACACACCTGAACAAACTAATCAGTGTCTTCAAGATCACTTGAACTCTATAGGGAGGTCTATTTGAATAGGGTTGGAGCTAAACTATGCAGGACACTGGCCCTCTAGGATCAAGTTTGCCCTTACCTGCTTTAGACTGTGGGGGAAACAAGAGCACTCTGGGGAGGAAACCCACACCAACACGGGAGGAACATGCAAACTCCACACAGAAATGCCAACTGGCCGAACTGGAACTCAAACCAACGACCTTCACTTAGTGAGGCGACAGTGCTAACCACTGAGCCACAATGCCGCGCACCAGAAATAACTATGCTTTAAAATAGTTATTGTGAATCACCTGTCGTGTGATGTAAGTGAAGGCAAATTATTAGATTATACAGAGGAGAGCTACCAGAGGCACCTTCACCTTCTCCATGTGAGAAATCTAAATGAAGCAGAGTGACGGAGCAAGACTTTGAGAGAGGAGACCGAATGTGCTTGTGAATTTCACCGCAAGCCTATTTGTGGAAACCACGCTCACTCCATGAGTGGAGGAATATGAATCTGTCATTTTCTGCCAATGAAAAGCGCGTGCCTGTGTTTCAGTGAGTGAGCGGAGCGCTGCGTTTGTTCGAAACAGTGGCTCATAAGGGAGCTACTACAGTATAAACTCCAAGTTTTTATTAGCTCATTTATATTTTATCATGCATATCTCAGTGCAGTCCGTTTTTTTTTTTTTTTTTTTTTTTTTATGAATGATGCAATGAGCCACATGTGTCCCTAAAATTGAACATCAGCTGAAATTCTTCAAGTTATCAGACATGCTAATCGTATAGTTTTGGAGATGAATTGCGACTAGAAGTTATTATAACACATTAAATATCTACAGTAGAAGTCAAAATCTTTTAATATTATTGTTTATTTACCGAATGATGTTTAAGCAAGCAAAGAATTTTTCACAGTATTTCCTATAATATGTTTTCTTCTGGAGAAAGTCTTTTTTTATTTCGGCTAGAATGAAAGCAGTTTTTCATTTTTTTTAAAACCATTTTAAAGTTACGTTGTTATTTTTTCACCGAGATGATTTCTTATGTTAAACCACAGCTAGTCATCAGTACCGCGATACATTAGCTAATGCTCGGCCAAATGAATATTCGTTTTACTCTATTTTTTCCCATTACTTTGCAGTTTAGCAGCCTGTAACCATTGACTTTCCATTTGTTGGACTTTCCCCTAGTCCCCCAGGTTCTAAGGTCGGTCAGAGGCTTCAAATAAGTTTAAATTAATGTAATGAATCAAATGAATTAAGCATACAGAGCGCACTGGCCTGCAGAGTAAACCCTTTACAGTATGAGGTTTACTTGAGGGCTTTCCACAACACTCTTTAACCCTTGCAGCCAAGTATATATCGCCGGTTTCTCTTCGGGCGCTTCAGTAATTAAGATCCTCCATCCAGATCAGTTCAAACATCAGTCCAATCATTAGTTGTTAGGCAGAACAGCAAATCTGCAAAGAAAAGGTTACGCATACACATAACAGAGCCTGCAAGAGAGTGAGCTTGAGCCCCTCCCGTCCGTTATTGTTCCTGTAAATGAGCACACTCTGGAAGAAAATATGTAACATTCCATTGATAACAAGTACAGAGGAGTTAACTTCTCGGTTACCAGTCACACAAAGGCACAGCTGTTACGTAGCAAAATTATATGAGGTTAAGCACATAAGGTCATGTGAGGATAAACACATCAGAATAAGTTCATGCAATTAGTTAAAAACAGAATTAACCTATTAATGCAAGGATTAGTCTATTAATGCATAGGATGAAGTTAAAATCATCAAACATTCCTTCAAATTGTAGAAAAAATACTATTATAATGGAAGTCAATGGTCACAGATTCACAGCTTCTTTCGAAATATCTTCTTTTGTGTTTAACTGAAAACATAAACAGTTTTGGAACCACTTGAAGGAGAGTAGTGAGTGACTAAATTGAATCTTTGGGTGAACTATCTCTTTAACATTATTTTTTTCTTCAGAATTACCAGCCTGATCTCACGAGGAAACGTAAGTATTTTAAGTTTTGTCAGTTTAGTTGCTAATTTGTACAAAAAGTCCAGTCGTACCAAAATGTACGATTTTAAAAAGGAGTCGTGGCACCCAACCCCACCCCTAACCCCAACCGTCATTGGGTGATGAGCAAATCGTACTAAATTGTACGAATTGCATCATATAAATTCATACGAATTAGCCACTAAATCAAAAAGTTACGAATTGCGTGAGATTGCGTTGGAATCACATGAATGACGCATCATTCTGAAACTTCTGAAAGATGACAGAGGCCGTTTTGATGTTATCAAATCCAATTTATGTTGTTGGGTTTTTTGGCTAGAGTTAATATAGGTCAATTTCATTTTTGGGTGAACGATCCCTTTAACGTTTAACTTAATAATAAGAGCACATGTCACTCCGCTGCTCATCCGTTTGCACTGGCTTCCAGTTGCTGCTCGCATCAAATTCAAAGCTCTGATGTTTGCCTAAAAAGCGACTTCTGGCTTTGCTCCTTCTTATCTCCTCCCACTTTTGCAGATCTATGTGCCCTCCAGAAACTTGCGTTCTGTGAATGAACGTCGCCTCGTGGTTCCATCCCAAAGAGGGAATAAATCACTTTCCCGAACGCTCACGCTCAATCTGCCCAGTTGGTGGAATGAACTCCCTAACTGCATCAGAACGGCAGAGTCACTCGCTATTTTCAAGAAACGACTAAAAACTCAACTATTTAGTCTCCACTTCACTCCCTAATCTGCAATTGCCTCTCTGGATATACCACTAACTGTACTCAAAAAAAAAATTACTAATACTTTCCTTCTTAGACTTTACAGACCTGAAACTTGCCTACAGCACTTATTCATTGTTGCTCTTATAGTTGTGTAAATTGCTTCCTTGTCCTCATTTGTAAGTCGCTTTGGATAAAAGCGTTTGCTAAATAACTAAATGTAAATGTAATTTACTGTATTCTCAGCAATAACACTAAAATCAATAATAACACTCAATCAAAAAATGCTGATTGCGTTTTTTTCAAACTAACTACTTCTTTAAAATGAGCTGAAACAACACAATTCTTGAGATTTTTTTTGGGGGGCAACTTAATTATTTTATGTTCACTCCACTTACATTTGTATAAACTAACAAGCTAACTTAATTTCTTCATGTTGTCCCAACACAAATTGATTGTGTGGAACCCAGCATTTTATCACAGTGAATGATGAAACAAAAGAGTCCATGTTGATGTTATCAAATCTAATTTACCTTGCTGTTTTTTTTTCTCCCGCAGAGCTGATTTCTTATGCTAATCACAGCGCTGTCATCAGTAAGCGGTACATTAGCTAATGCTCGGCCAAATGAATATTCTTTTCACTCTTTTATTTTTTTCTTTCTCGTGAGGTTGCAGTTCAGCAGCCTGTATGACATCAGCGTCCCCAGTGTTTGGTGGCTCTACAGCTGGATGCCGGCCTTTATTGAGTAGGTGGAAGCGAATGTTGCGCGGCCCTATTCATCTCCCGCGGCTCCTCGCTAATTAAGCTGTCAGGCTGCTGTTTGAGGCCGGGGGAGAGCGACAGCATAAGAACAGTGGTGGAGCGAGCCTGGATCTCTGGCGCTCCATCCAGCCTGTAATTTAAAACGCAGCTCAAAAAGAGCTTCAGCAACCCAGCCGAGCCACCCGAGGAGGAGAGCTAACCTCGCTCTTTATATATTCACTGATATGAACGGCCTTTCTAATATGCAGGTGCCGAGGGAGAGAAATCACGCAAGCTTATTTACACATGCATGCGTTAATAAATATGAACATAGAGGCTACTGTACTGTACTGAGGCCTCTCTGAAAAGTTGGATTTCATGCAAGTTCACATGAAAAGTTTTATATATGCTGTATAATATAGTGTACACTTTATTAGGTACACCTTACTGGAACTGGGTCGGACCACTTTTGCCTTCAGAACTGCCTTAATCCTTTGTAGCATAGATTTAACAAGACACTGGAAAATTCCTCAGAAATGTTGGTTCATATTGACATGATGGCATCACGCAGTTGCTGTAGATTTGTCGGCTGCACATCCATTATGCAAATCTCTATTGGATTGAGGTCTGGTGACTGTGGAGGCCATTTGTGTACAGTGCTCATTATTGTTCAAGAAACCAGTCTGAGACATTCTTTTTGACATGGTGTGTTATCCTGCTGGAAGTAGCCATCAGAAGATGGGTACACTGTGGTCATAAAGGGATGGACATGGTCAGCAACAATACTCAGGTAGGCTGTGGCGTTGACACGATGCTCAATTGGTACTAATGGACCAAAAGTGTGCCAAGAACATATCCCACACACCATTACACCACCACCACCAGCCTGAACCGTTGGATCCATGCTTTTATGTTGTTGATGGCAAATTCTGACCCTACCATCTGAATGTCACAGCAGAAATCGAGACTCATCAGACCAGGCAATGATTCTCCAATCTTCTATTGTCCAGTTTTGGTGAGCCTGTGTGAACAGTAGCCTCAGTTTCCAGCTCTTAGCTGACGGGAGTGGCACCCGGTGTGATCTTCTGCTGCTGTAGCCCATCCGCCTCAAGGTTGGACGTGTTGTGTGTTCAGAGCTGCTCTTCTGCAGACCTCAGTTGTACCGAGTGGTTATTTGAGTTACTGTTGCCTTTCTATCAGCAGGAAGCAGTCTGGCCATTCTCCTCTGACCTCTGGCATCAACAAGGGGACCCACAGAACTGCCGCTCACTGGATATTTTCGAATCATTCTCTGTAAACCCTAGAGAAAATCCAAGTAGATCAGTAGTTTCTGAAATTCTCAGACCAGCCCGTCACCTTTCTTTTTTAGAAACATCTTGAGAAAGCTGTGAGAACAACTTCAGAGGCACACAATTGTGCTTTTTGCACCTGGAAATAGAGGAAAATTGGACAAAATTTCACATTTTTAGAATTATATTAACCATTGTGTCATCTCTTTTCAGATCAAGCTCATTTTTTGATCTGGGTGATGACAAAACAGGTGAAACTTTCCATATACAAGGATCAATAAGGAAACACTTAGCAACACCCTGGCAGCCACCCAGAACACCTGTGAAATACTCAAACAGTCACGCAAAACACCCTCACACCCACTTAACCACACCTTTCTTCCCCATTCTGATGCTCGGTTTAAACTGCAGCAGATCGTCTAGACCATGTCTCCATGCCTAAATGTATTGAGTTGCTGCCATGTGATTGGCTGATTAGAAATTTGCATTAACAAGCAGTTGTACATAATAAAGTGGCCAGTGAATGTATAAAGTAGTACATAAAGTACATTGTAGGATACATATATAGGTCTATAGAATAAAAGATATACTATACTGTAAAAAATAACAAAAATGTCAAGACAACAAATAATTTATGTTGCTTTAACTTATTTTAATAGGTTAATCAGGTTTTAACAACATTTATTTATGTTATACAAAGTTTAAAGTTTAAATTTGAGGGCCAAACTTGTTTTATTATTAAAATGTATTTTATTTCTTAATTCTTTTATGTCCCCCTTTTTTTTTTTGCCATTTTTTCCATTCCCAACGTAAAAGACAACTTTAAAATTCACCTAAAGGTGCATGTCTTTGGGCTGTGGGGGAAACCGGAGCGCCTGGAGGAAACCCACGCCAACATGGGGAGAACATGCAAACTCCACACAGAAACACCAACTGGCCCAGCTGGGACTCGAACCAGCGACCTTCTTGCTGTGAGGCGACAGTGCTAACTAAGCCACTGTGCCGCCCATGAATTTTTAACTCATATGTAAATCTAAAGAAACTAAGAACTTTCAAGTGGTCTCTTGCATTTTTCCATGGCTGTACATGTATATACGTTATATACATTAGTTTCACAAGTTTCATAAGCTATTTAATATTTAATAAAATGTGATGAAAAATTTAGCTAATGCACTAGGGCATTCTGGGACCAAATGAATCCACCTTCATCAAAAATGACTTGGGTTTTATTTCTAGCCAAGGGACAGCCTGTTCGTTTCATTTCACAGAATATCCTTTAGCAGCAGATTCCCATTATGTCGAATAAACTTGCATATGAAAGCATGCAAATATGAAAGAATTAAATCTCCGAAAAAAAAACAAATGCATTAATTGTTGGTAAGTGACTGATATTTGAATTTTAAAAAATGACAAAATCTGTGTGCTAAACTATGGATGTGAGGTGGATTTAAACATGACTGCAGTCATCATTAACTCATCCTCACGTTCGTGGTGCTTTCATAGAGGTGAAAGCACTTTGACGCAGTGGGTGTCCAAATTCCCTCGTATAAAAGCGTTCAGTAACCCCTCAACAGGAGACTGCGACAAAATCTGAGCACTTTTGTCCATAGTAGGGCTGTGTAGATATCCACAGAGCCCACCGTCACAAACCTGGTGAGATTCTTGTATTTTCTGTAAAAACCTCTTTTTCTCTTCGCACAACAGGTGTTTGACATTTCAGCAGAAACAACTTCAGGCCGAGACCCATACAATGAACTCCACCAGGCATCTGACAAGAAAATCGTATTTTTCTCTATTAGGATGGCAAGAAACATCTTGAGAAAGCTGTGAGAACAACTTCAGAGGCACACAATTGTGCGTTTTGCACCTGGAAATAGAGGAAAATTGGACAAAATCTCACATTTTTAGAATGATATTAACCATTGTGTCATCTTTTTTCAGATCTGGGTGATGACAAAACAGGTGAAACTTTCTATAAACAAGGATCAATAAGGAAACACTTAGCAACACCCTGGCATCCACCCAAAACACCTGTGAAATACTCAAACAGTCATGAAAACACCCTCACAACCACTTAACCCAACCCGGGCTCATTGTGGAAACGTAGCCCCGCGGACGTTTCTGCGGACCGCGATTTAAGTCCCGGGAGGTACGTATTCGAGCGGTTTTTGTTTTCGCGGATTCGCGAGAGTCCGCTGTGCACGCTTTTTCGCGTCTCGGGCGCCTCTCAGGAGTCCCGTCCCTAAACCCGAGCGACGGTTCGCAAAAGCCGTCCAGAAAAAAAAAAAAAAGCAAAAGCCCTCGTCTTCTATTTCGACCGCGTTTTTGGATCCCGCCGCGTTCTCGCCCTTATTTTTCGGATTCCGTTTTTTGTCTTACCTGATTTCCGGAACCGCTGTTCCCCGGACTCGATCCCTGTCGTCGTCCACCGCGGCCGGCTCCTCCTCCTCCAGGGCCTCCGCTCCGCCGACGCAATGCTGTGAGCTAAGCGGACAAACTGGTTGCACCGGGAAAGCCCTCCACTCGGAGGCGAGCCGTCGGCCGGCGAGCGCGAAGAGGAGGGGCGGAGCGGCGCTACACCGCCCCCCAGCGTTCGCTCGAAAAAAACTAAACGCGACCTTACGTACCTCCGCCCACATAAATCGCGGTCTCCAGAAACGTCCGCGGGGCTATGTTTCCAGAATGAGCTTGGGTTGACTTAACCACACCCTGGCAGACACCCAAAACACACTTCCACCCACTTATCAGCACCCCGTCATCCATCCACAACACCCTAGCAACAACATATAAACAATCTGGCAGCTATCCTGAACATAGTAGCAACACCCTCATAACCCAAAAGAAACACCCTAGGCACCCACAAGAGACAACCCAACAAATACTGAACAACACCCTGGCATAACCCAGAACACCAAAAACATTACCCTAGCGACCACAAAGAATATAATTGCAACTATGGCACCAACTGAAATCAACATAGCAAAATCCTGGCAACTACAACAAGAATCCTGGAAAACACCCAAAACACCTTAGCAACACCCTGACAGCCACCAACAATGCATTAGTAGCCAACTAGATCCCCCTACCAATCACATAGTAACACTTTGCCAGAATCCAGGCAAACATCCAAAACACCTTAGCAACAACCTGACAGCCACCAATAAGATGTTAGTAACCAAACTGAGCATATTAATCACATAGCAACACTTTGACAATCACTTGTTTCACATTAGTGGCCATTTGCCACATTTGCCTGGAAACCCTCTAAATCCATAAGTACAATGAGACACATAGCAGCACCCTGCAACCCACAAGAGACAACCTAACAAATACCGAACAACACCCTGGCATAACCCAGAACACCAAAGCAATACCCTAGCAACCACCAGGAATAACTGTGTTCTGTGAACTCAAAATGACGGAATGACTCTCTAACAGGGGTTACATGTGCTGCTGAAGATTACAGACACAGATGAGAGGTTTGCTCTGACTGTGAGTTATATTTTGTGTTGTTTTTGAACCCAAATTAGCACTAAATGTATGCGTTGTGTAGTTTTTCTGTAATTGGTAGCCTATGAAACACTGAAAGAGTCTGCATGTGTTCATATATGCTGCATTTATTTATTTATTTATTTTATATCATTCAGCTGCTGTGCCGAATGATCGTTGATCTGCAGTTATAATCAAATCCTGTTCATAGAAAGGTTAGTAATGGACATTTATACACAAGTATTTATGTTTTTAAAGCATCCTTTTTTTCGTTTTGTGAGAAGTGCTTCTCATATGATATGCAAATGACCGGACAGCTTTACTGTAGACATTTCCCCAAGTAAAAATGACGTTGTCTGAAACTTTCTGTCGTACACCGCACCCACCAAAAGAGAACCCTTTTGACAGTGGAAACACAAGCCTGATAAAAGTGACCCATACTGAAACTTACCGTACCCTACTGTACCTTCAGGGCCGGCACGTCCATAGAGGCGACCTAGGCGGCGGAGGGCGGCATCCCCGACACAACCCTCACCTCTCCTGCCCTCAGTTATATCCACGTCTAGGGTGGCGTCGGCGACACTACCCTCACCACCCGCGCCCTGAGTTATATCCGCGTCTAGGGCGGCATCGGCGACACTACCCTCACCACCAGCGCCCTCAGTTATATCCACGTCTAGGGCGGCGGCGACACTACCCTCACCACCTTCGCCCTCAGTTATATCTGCGTCTAGGGCGGCGTCCACGACACTACTCTCACCACCCTCACCCTCAGTTATATCCACGCCTTGGGCGGCGTCGGCGACACTACCCTCTCCACCCGCGCCCTCATTTATATCCGCGTCTAGGGCGCCGTCGGCGACACTACACTCACCCTCAGTTATATCCGCGTCTAGGGCGGCGTCGGCGACACTACCCTCACCACCCGCGCCCTCATTTATATCCGCGTCTAGGGCGGCGGCGACACTACCCTCACCACCCGCTGTCCTCAGTTATATCCACGCCTTGGGCGGCGTCCGCGACACTACCCTCACCACCCGCGCCTCAGTTATATCCACGTCTAGGGCGGCGTCCGCGACACTACCCTCACCACCCGCGCCCTCAGTTATATCCACGTCTAGGGCGGCGTCCGCGACACTACCCTCACCACCCGCGCCCTCAGTTATATCCACGTCTAGGACGGCGTCCGCGACACTACCCTCACCACCCGCGCCCCCAGTTATATCCACGCCTTGGGCGGCGTCCGCGACACTACCCTCACCACCCGCGCCCTCAGTTATATCCACGTCTAGGGCGGCATCCGCGACACTACCTTCACCACCCGCGCCCTCAGTTATATCCACGCCTTGGGCGGCGTCCGCGACACTACCCTCACCACCTTCGCCCTCAATTATATCCACGCCTTGGGCGGCGTCCGCGACACTACCCTCACCACCTGCGCCCTCAATTATATCCACGCCTTGGGCGGCGTCCGCGACACTACCCTCACCACCTGCGCCCTCAATTATATCCACGCCTTGGGCGGCGTCCGCGACACTACCCTCACCACCTGCGCCCTCAGTTATATCCACGCCTTGGGCGGCGTCCGCGACACTACCCCCCCACCACGCTTTCACTTTAGGGTTGAGGGCGGCATAACCGTCCTTTGCCTAGAGTGGCAGTTCAGCTTGGTCCGGCCCTGTGTACCTCTTAGTGGAAATGGGCCATTAGACACATAGTAACACACAGACAGCATCCTAGAATTTACCAGCAACAACCATCCAGAACACCTTAGAATGAAACTGGCAACCAGCCAGAGGATTCCACTGAGCAGTCAGTTCACCACAGCAGTGACACAATAACACCCTGGCAATCACCCAGATCACCTTAGTGACCTGACACCTCAGAACACCCTAGTAACTACTTAACAACGTGCTCCAGATCTCCCTCTGATCTGCAATCACCCAGCAACACTTTGGCAGTCATCCACATTACCTTAGCAACCACTTACCAAAACCATGACAGCAACCCATTCCACCATTGCAGCAACCTTGCTCAGAAATATTTAGTGGCCATTTTACCACCCTTGTAGCCATTTACACATTGGGAAACACCCAAAACACCTTAGCAACACCCTGACAACCATGCAGCAACCCCAGAAGTTAGCAACCACAACATTTTTCAATCAGCTAAATATAGTCTCTGATAGCTTCGTGTTATCGCTAGTTCCTCACAGCCGAAAAGGACCAGAGAAAAAATGAAAACAGAGAACTGAAACGCACACAAAAGCATCATTATCAGCTGGTTCCATCTGAACAATCACATCTGTGAGCGGATAGGGACAGATGGATACGGCTGCCTTGAAGGCCTGGGGTTTCAGGCAGATTGTTACAACTCTTCACCAGATTCGAGAGCCTGCGTTAAGCCTGTTGCCCTTTTGAAACCAATTTCGGTGTCTCTGCACTCGTGCCCATGCGAATATGCGGTCAGCGTACTTTTTTCCTGACTTTAGTGCCCTGTGCATCACTTGGCTCGGGTCTGGATTACGACAGCACTTTCCCTGCTTTAGGTCACCAGGATCAGCACTCACTCAACACCACAGCCATACATATAATCCCATCAGCCCCGACGTGGAAGAAGAGGATTTCAGCGTGACTATGAGGACTTTGCGAGAAGATTAGTCTACTGGATATCTCATTCCACCGCACAAATGGACAGTAAGACCGTCAAATTGGAGATCATTTGCTTGCTTTACATTTTCACATATGTGGAGATTTAGGTTTAATCTCGAGTTATTACACAAATAATTTGAGCAATCTGCACCAATGTGCTGCTGTATACCAAACAAAACACAGCCATCTTTTTTTTTTACACAGTCACATACAGTTGATGTCAGAATTATTAGCCCCCCTTTGAATTTTTTTTATTTTTTTAAATATTTCACAAATGATGTTTAACAGAGCAAGGAAATTTTCACGGTATGTCTGATAATATTTTTTCTTCTGGAGAAAGTCTTACTTGTTTTATTTTGGCTAGAATAAAAGCAGTTTTTAAATTTTAAGCTATATATTTTTTCGATAGTCTACAGAACAAACCACCATTATACAATAACTTAATTACCTTAATTGTTTAATTACCCTAACCTGCTTAGTTATCAAAATTAACCAAGTTAAACGTTTACATGTCTTTAAATGTCACTTTAAGTAGTATAGAAGTGTCTAGAAAAAATATCTAGTCAAATATGATGTCTGACTATGATGTTTAGAGATCTGTTGAAAAAAATCTTGTAATTGGGATAAACAGGGGGCTAATAATTTAGAGGGGCTAATAATTCTGACTTCAACTATCTATATCAACACACACTGTAATTTTTTTTTGCATTTTTACATATTTACTTAATAATAATATATTAAGCTGAGTTAAAACCTCAAGCTAAAATTTGTTTAACTTAAAAAATGCTGTTGAAACCTGAATAATGTTCTAATGTTCTATAAAAAAAACACAAGTGGAGGCCAAAATGTTCTGTAAGTAATATAAAAAAAATACAAGTGGAGACCAAAAGCGATATATATATATATATATATATATATATATATATATATATATATATATTTTTTTTTTTTTTTTTTTTTAAATCATTTTTAAATTTTTAATTTTTTTTAAATTTACATTAATAATAATTTCAAATTAAATTTTTTTCTGCATTAGGGCTGGCATCTATATATGCATATTTATGGAAAAAAAAAAAAAAAAAGCCCATTTATAACTTGAATGTGTGAGACTTTCAGTTTCAGCATTTCTTAGATATTAGAGTTGCTCTGAAATGTCTTTAATGCTGCTTGCAAACGTTTAATAATTCATAACACTATAATTACAAACTGACATGCAGCTCAGACAGATTTACTGTTTGCTCTTTTTGTTATTCAGCTAGTCATCTGCCCACAATGACTAATAAGATAAATAACTTGGTCTTGGAATTCCAGAAGCAACACGAATGTCTAGACTCGGGTAATTTGATAGCTGTAATTAAACGATGCAATTGAATCGAGCTGATTTAATATCAAATGAAAAGTTTGAGATGTTAAATCAAACAAGTTCATTATTAATGTTTTGTTTTAAATATATAAAACTCAAGGAAGCAAGCACACAACCATAGTTACTTATTCCAGTCATGCAGATTTAAGTATTCAGTCTGTAGCGCCATCTAGCGGCAGCTCACAAAACAATCTTGAAAACAGCATGTTTGTCAACAAGAAGAACGAAGGCCATGTGTCTATAACAGCACATGCAGTAGGTTTGTGTCTGTGTGCGTGTGTGACCTGGCATTGACTTCAGAGGAGATCACAGCACCTGCACACTGACCTCAATCCTCATAAGGATCTTACTGTCAATCACTAAGGCAGATGTCACTCTAAGAATCCTCAGTCTTTTCTCTCCGTCTCTCTCTCACTGCAGAGTCACGGTCTCGTGCAGGACAGAGGAAAAAACAAACACACACCGACTGATGATTCGACAAAAACACGCACATGAAAATATGGCGACCGTTGTGAGTATACGAGTCTTCTATTCTATTCTATTCTATTCTATTCTATTCTATTCTATTCTATTCTATTCTATTATAAAATGTTCTGTTCTGTTGTTTAAATCTCAACTAATTCAAAGAGGCAACTTACTTGTGTGTTTTAAATATTTGGCAGTGCAATAATGTATTGGAATGTTACAATTAATGTTTAATAAAAGGGTAAATGTTTCTTGTTTGATCCGATAAATAAAACAATTTGCAAATCAAATGTCTTCAAATATTTTATTTGATAAAATAATATACTTTTATTTAAAAAAAAGAAAACAAAATTAAAAAATATACAACTAATTATACCATTAATAAAAAAATATATATATGATACTAAATAGCATTGAATTAAAGAATTAAAGAATTTAATTTAATTTAAAACTTATAAAATAATACAAATTTGAAATAATTAAAATAGGAACAATTTGTATTCTTTTATTAGTTTTAAATTAAATTAAATTTTATGAACCTTTTCTTCATTTCAATGCTATTTAGTATCATATATATTTTTTATTAATGGTATAATTAGTTGTATATTTTTCATTTTGTTTTCTTTTTTTTGTGTAAATGTTTAGTAATTTTGTTCCTAAATCTTCAATTATTTGTTATATATAAATGTTCTTTGGAAACAAGTTGAAATCATTTAGATTTAATTTAGGTTTTCGTGTGTGTTTTTGTTAGTTGCACGGTTTTAGTTTCAGTTTCAACTATTATGCTTCTTCAATAAATATGGGAATTATGTACAAGTATGTTCATATGCCTATGAGCAGTTTTTAAGATGAGATTAGATGTTTTTAACGGCTTTACAATATATTCCAACAATATATTTCAAATTATTTATTTTTTTGCTATTTTATAGATTTTTTTATTGAAGTTATTTTTGTTGAAGTCAGCATTATTAACCCCCTGGATTATTGGCATCCCTGTTTATTTTTTTCCCTAATTTCTGTTTTACTGAGAGCAGATTGTTTCAGCACATTTCTAAACATAATAGTTTTAATAACAAATTTTTTAACGACTGATTTATTTTATCTTTGCCATGATGACAATTAATAATATTTTACTAGATATATTTCAAGACTTTTCTATACAGCTTAAAGTGACCTTTAAAGGTTTAACTAGATTAGGTTAACTAGGCAGGTTAGGGTAATTAGGCAGTTTATTGTATAATGATGGTTTGTTCTCTAAAAAATTAGCTTAAAGGGGCTAATAATTTTGACCTCAAAATGGTTTTTAAAAATGTAATTGCTTTTATTTTAGCTGAAATAAAACAAATAAGAATTTCTCCAAATATATATATATATATATATATATATATATATATATATATATATATTATCAGGCATACTGTGAAAATTTCCTTGCTCTGTTAAACATCATTTGGGAAATATTTTAAAAAGAAAAAAAAATTCAGAGGGGGGCGAATAATTCTGACTTTTACTGTGTATATATATATATATATATATATATATATATATATATATATATATATATATATATATATATATATATATGTTTATTTTACCAGGAAAGAAGCAGATTAAGATTAAAAATCTCTTTTACAAGAGTTTCCTAGCTAAGATTAAGCAGTCCACAGCTCACATGAGTTTAAATTCATATTAAAACGCAAATAATGTGTCTATAAACTCAAAAGGTGTTTGTAACAGGTCCTCAGCAAGCACTTTCAAATCTCCAGAATTTGTGGTCCCAAACACGACCCCCATGCTAAATGAAAACAAACATACTGCTGTGAAAGAAAAAGTTTAATCTACCTGAGAATTTTTTTTACTACACTAATGTTAATATACTATTATAATGTTAGTTTTGTATCACAAAATGACCAATAAAAAACTGTCAAACACTGAAAACAGTCAATATGAAATCTATAAATTTATTTAATGCTAAAATATACCTAATTAGGCTATTGATGTTACCCACAAATGTAATTATTTACAAGAGAGGCAGAAAAATTGAAACCCTTTATTATTAATAAATTATTATAATTATTATTCAGATTCAGATTTTTGAGAAAGCTTGTGCTGGACAGTTTAGTATTTGCCAAATAAATGACAAAATAAATTTAACTTTAAACAGGTTTCATGAGATTAAACAGAAGTATTGCTGTTTTCTCGTATAATAGATTTTCTAATAAAATTGTAGTATTTTTTTCACAACATATTTCATCATTGCATTTTTTAAAATGTATTTAAAGAGTAATTTAACACTGTTATTTGAAAAATTGGCATGTAAAATGTACATTTTAAAATCATGTTAGCAAAAAAACAAAACAAAACAAAAACACTAATAGTAATAGAGTATGGTAAGCAATTTGACCACATTGTAGTAAATATTTTTGGCGCATCAAAAAGCGCTAAAATGCTGATTTATCACAAATTTGTCACTGAAATGATGTTTAAACTTCATAATTAAATACAAAGTGAGGGGAAAAACTGCATAGGAAACTTCACAAGGCCTGTATTAATATTTTTCATTTAAGAATAGCCAATTCAAAGTAATATATTACAATTTTAAGCCTTTCTTACTCTTTAAAA
>NC_141039.2:5142500-5167500 GCF_052040795.2 Danio rerio
ATTGAGTCAATGAAGTACACATTTAGCAACTGTATTCTTTGGTTAACTTCAATTTGTTATAAAAATAACACATTATTTATGTAGCAGCGTTAATAATCTCTAGCTTATGTAGATTTGTGAATGACATTTCAAAATCTCGATAGTAGAAAACAAAAAAACACAAACTTTATCTAAAATTAAAACTGCACGGAATTAAAACGTAATATAAAGTATTGTGTGTGAGTGTTAAACGGCAAAAAGACCACCAAACGTTAGCTAGCTAGCTATTATCGTATGAACGCAATCTGACAACCCGTCAAAATAAAAGTTGGATTTAATTTGAAGTTAAAAAACAGGAAAGAGAAATATAACCGTACTATTTTTGTACAGAAGAATGTACATCTTAAAATAATAATACTAGTAATAATAATAATAATTTTAAATATAAAAACAGTTTAAAAATCCAAGTTTAAAAGTCTTTAATAAAAGTATTACTATTAATTAAATAATATTAAATACTATTAACTTAGTTATAATTTAATTTAGGTCTAGTAAAAGTAATTTAAAAATATGTAATCATTTTTATTATTTAACAATAGATATTTAATTAAAAATTAAATACTTTTAATAAATATTAATCACTTAAATGATAAAAAAATAAATGATTTTAATAAAAAATGTATTTATTTTAAGTCCAGAAAAGTAATTAAAACATTAAATACAGAAACATTAATCGGATTTCATATCAGAGCCTCTACATATAAATACATAACAGCTTTATGTTGATTGCAGTAAGTATAGCAGATAGCAATGATTAAATTCAGCAACAAAGCATTATTTGCTAAAATGATCATTAATAAAAAAGAAAAAACAAATTAAATACCTCAGCATTGGCAAACATCTGAAGAAGCAGGAGAGAGAGAGAGAGGGAGAAAGAGAGAAAGAATTAAGATTATTGCAGTTAGTGAAACTGAAACCCCTTCACCAAAGAGAAAGCACACCTGTAGATAGCGCCACAACATGCGGCCAAAACAGCGCCCCCCGCAGGCCAACTCGTCAAAAACAAGCAAATGCATCATGTTGATAAGTCTTTAGGCAACTAGCGTTTCTAGACTGCCATAGCAATAATGCCAACATTTGTAAGCCTTAAACTTGGTTATGCAGCACATATATTAGAATAAAATAATAACATCGATTATTTGTGATAACAAAACAGTCTACACTGTAAAAAATATCAGTAAATTAGCAGTTTTCAGGTATTTTTTGGTTCATGTTTTTATTTTTCCCTGTTTATTTATGATTTTGCATTGCATTATGGGAGCTTGATGTTCCTTCCAACAGCTTTTAACCTTGAAAAGTTAGAAGAAGTGACTTTTATGAACATTTTTAATAGTTTAAAGTGATATATCAGCTATGTCGGTGGTTTATATCATGCTACGAAAAAAACTTGTAATAAGCTGCCAGTTCATTTTCTGTTATTTTACAGACTAATTTCTATATATATTATTTCTTATACATTATTTCAAACCACTAAAATATCAATAAAAGTCCCTCCGTTAAACTGTAGAGTTGAATTTTCAACAATAACAGTCGACAGAGCAGACATCAAGCTCCCATAAACGGAAAATACTTGTGAAATACAGAAACTGTTAATTAATTGATTTTTTACAGTGTAAGGTGATCTTGAACTTTGAAGCTAATGATACCAGACAAACGTATTTTTACATATATAGGTGAAAAAACTATAACAAACTCAGACTATACCCTGGTAGTGCATCACATCAATTAGAACGAGCATAATTTGAGACTACAATTACACAATATATAATTGTACAATTGTAATATCAGTAATTGTAATATCGTCTTGGATTGCGAGTTTAAGAAAATGGTGACCACATTTTTAAAATATATATATACACAAGATATTTCCTAGTTGAGTAGATACAGTAAAACACTAAGGAGTTTTTTTTTATTTTTCTTTAGCTATGTACTAAAAGAGAGGAACAACACATTTTTGTAGTCAACATTATCTATAACCCTCGCTGGTTTTAATCAAATTGACCAAAAATCACATTTTGAAAAATAGTCAATGTTAGCTTCTTATACAGAGCAAACAGATTCCAAGTAGTAATCTGAAAAAATTGTTACCAAAATTAAATAAATAAAATAGTTATAAGAAGACACTTACATTTTTATATTGCATTTTTTTATGTTTAGCATGTGACACTTGATAAATTGCCAACTGAACAGTACGGCTGCTATATTTAATTTGAAACTTGCTTTTAGATCCAATGTAGTTCGGTTTTGGGTGCTAGGATAGTTAGCTGTACAAGATAAAACAGGAAGTTATAAAAGCGAGGTTACCTCAGCCAGAGGAAGTTCGGTACAGCTCTCTCTCTGAGCTCTCTTCGGGTCACAATGAATCAGCATCCACTGCAGCTCAAACTGGAAAAAAACGCAACAGAGATGAGTTATTTGTTATGGAGTAAATATAACAAGTTACATACAGTCAAAACAGGAACAAAACAATTTTTTTAAATGTCTGGCGGTAAATCGGACTAATGGTTTACTATTTTAGATCCGTTAGGATTACCTAAATGATTTACATTTGCTAAATGACAGAATAATGAGATTTTTTTTTTTTTTGAGAATTGTTTATTCCTTTTTAGACAGTCAAACGTTTACAAACATTTCCTTGTTTTTTTTTTTTGTTTTGTTTTTTTTTTTTTTTTTTTTGCTTTGCTTTTAATTTTGGTCAAATGTTTTGGGTATCCTTCCACAAGCTTCTCACAATAGTTTGAAGGAATTTTGGCCCATTCCTCCTGACAGAATTGGTGTAACTGATTCAGATTTGTTGCTCGCACAAGCTTTTTCAACTCTGCCCACAAATTTTCTATTGGATTGAGATCAGGGCTTTGTGATGGCCACTCTAAAACATTCACTCTGTTGTTCTTAAAGCACATTTGAACTAATTAGGCAGTATGCTTAGGGTCATGGTCTGTTCGGAAGACCCATTTGTGGCCAAGTTTTAATTTCCTGGCTGATGTCTTGAGATGTTGCTTCAGTATTTCTACATAATCTTCTTTCTTCATGATGCCGTCTATGCTGTGAAGTGGACCAGTCCCTCCTGCAGCAAAACAGCCCCACAACATGGCGCTGCCGCCCCCATACTTTACAGTTGGGATGGTGTTCCTAGGCTTGTAAGCTTTCCCCTTGTCCGCCAAATGTAACACTGGTCATAACGGCCAAACAGTTCAATCTTATTTCCATCAGACCACAGGACATGTCTCCAAAAATGAGTCTTTTTCCCTGTGTATTTTAGCTAAATGTAATCTGGCTTTTTTGTTGATTCTGGCTTGTTGATTTTCCTATGTTGTCACACAAGGAAGCAGTGTGTTTGGGGTTTTTCATAAATACTGTAACAGACTTTATTTGATTCTGTGATGTGTACATTTCTAATGCTTACTACGTAAGTGTTAATGGTTCTATGGTCATACACAGGAACTGCAGGTACTAAGAATTGTAAGAGTAAACTGTTCAGAATAAATGAGAGCTTGGCAGAGTTTAGTCGGCGCCGTTTGTTGTTTTGTATGTTTCAGTTTTTGGTTGTACGCTCGGTTACTATTCTACAGTTGTGCCTCCAATTAACTCAAATGTTGTCAATTAGCCAATCAGAATCTTCATAACCTTGACATCATAACCTGAGCTTTTTTAGAGGCAGAATAATCTTACTGTATGTAAACTTGACTTTCAAAAAAAGTTATAACAATTTGTCAAAAATATCTCTCTCATTATTCTGCTATTAAGCAGAACAGAAACAAATTTGATAATCCTAACTTACCTAAAAGAGAAAAAATTTAGTCACATTAACATTTTTTTAAAATATGGTTATTTGCCTTTTTATGCAGTGTATGTAAACTTCTGCCTTCAACTGTACCATCAGCCAATTTTGTTTCTGGCAGCTTTACAGTTATTGTATAATTAAGTGTGCAAAAAGTTGAACAAAAAATCTAAAAGTTGAACAATATTTCTTTCACAGCCTTCCTTGCTCATATTTACCAAGAGATGCCAAGGACACTGTGTTGTATAATGCAATTAATGTCAAGCAAGCTGAAGCAACGAGACAAAATTTCCCGAAAAAAGCTATATCAGATTTACGTTTCCAGTATGGGGTGTGTGACTGACAGCACTGTGAGATTCATTTTGATCTGCTATCTGGCCAGTAAGTGACAGTCAGGTCAGAGGTCCATCAGTGTGACAGTAACACCCGTCTGACACACACTGACAGTCTCATTTATCACAGGTGGAGGCTGTAACGGGCTGATGGATTGGACAGCTGAAGGTTGACAGTAACATTCATCACGTACTGTACAGATTCAGAGGAATATAAAAATCTAATGCAAACACTGATGAATCAGTCCTTGCAGACAGGGGCAGAGGATAATATTTTTTTAAATACAAGAAAGTCCTTAATCATATGCAAAATCTTAAAAGATCTAAACCTTATCTTAAAATAGTGTTTGAAAAATTGATAATGGAAATAAAGGAACAGTAAGTCATTGTTTTATACACTTATAAAATGACTTTTGCTGCTTGTTCAGACTACTTATTCAAAATGAGTTGAAACAACAAAATTCTTAAGGGTTTTTTAGGAAAACTGAATTGTTTTATGTTCAATCCACTTAAACGGAATAGCTAACTTAATTTTTGTTCAGGCAACATGAAGGAACTGTGTGGGACCCAACATTGCTTACAGTGTACATGTACATGTTCCTGCATCTCTGCAAACATCTTCATCTTCAGTACAACTCCTTTTGATCAAGATCGGCTTGAAATTCAGCTCATGTGACTGTACATTATATTTAGAACAGATCAACGTATTTCTGTATATAATACAATCATTAATAATGATAATATTAATAATAATAATAATGTCATAACATCTTATAATAATAATAATAATAATAATAATAATAATAATAATAATAATAATAATAATAATAATAATAATAATAATAATAATAATAATATTGTTGTTGTTATTAATAATAATATCAATAATAATACATATTATTATAGTTATTATTAATATTATTGTAAACTGAATATTTTATTCTAATAAATAATAAAAATGTACTATAATATATATATATATATATATATATATATATATATATATATATATATATATATATATATATATATATATATATATATATATATATATATATATACAGTGAATAAGTGACTATTGCAATAAATAAATGATTATTTTTTTTGTTTTAATATCAACAACAAAATTACACCAAAATGAAAATTCCATTTATCTCTTCATACTTGAAATGCTTTAGTTCTCTCTTTACCTTTGATTGTAATACAATAATAATAATTATTATAATTAATATTTATTTTAAATGTAAATAATATAATATATAATGTGTATATATGGTAACAAAATAATTTATTATATTTTTTTTATATCTACAACAATATTAAAGTAATACCATTCATCTTTTTGCACTTAACATGTTTTGGTTGTCTCTTATCCCTTGATAATTGACAAAAATAATTTAAATAATAATAACTGTTATTGTTATTATAAAATTATTGTGACTAGACAAATTTAAGATTATGAAATGTACTTGATGTAGAAACATTTTTCTTATTAATGATTGTACACATTAGTGATTGTTTACATTAGTTATTCCTTCACTGTTTTTCGTATTTTTCGAGAAAAATTTTTAATTCACGTAAATTAAATTAAATTAAATTAAATTAAATTAAATTAAATTAAATTAAATTAAATTAAATTAAATTAAAAGTTAATTTAATTTAATTCAGTTTTATTTTATTTTATTAAATTTTATTTATTTATTAATTTTTTTTTAAATCAATAAATTAAATGACCTAAAGTGCTTCTATTATCCTCATTTGTACATCCCTTTGGATAAAAAGATTCTGCAAATTGACTAAATGTAATTATAAATTTAACTTATGTCTGACCTTTTTTCTATACATTATAATTAAAACAGAAAACTCAAAAAGATCTTAAAGTGCTGCCGGTAACACATTATAACCAAACAAACTGATTTAAAAAAAAAAAACCTAGAGAAATCCTGAAGCTCAGAGTGTGGAGTCTCACCACTACAGAAGTGTTGGGGTCCGAATCCAGCCTCCCGATCAGAGTGTCTCCCTCTGTGTTGACGTAACCTTTCCTCTTGATCTCCTTCTGGTCAACCTGGTGACAGTCCACATACAGCGTCACCAGCTCCTTCTCCACGCCCACCATCACTTTGTGCCATTTGGTGTTGAAGAGCACGGAAAGGCCTGGGAAGGTGACGGTCTGCACATCTCCCTCCAGGGTGGTGAGGAAGAACTCCAGAGCCTGCTGATCCCCGTTAAGACGCATCCCGGCCTGCTTCAGTCCATCCTCGTCCACCACCTGCCACAGGTTCCACACCTTGTTCACGGTGTTCTTGATCATGCGGAAGGTGGTCATGAAGGAATACTCATCTGGGAAGCCTCTGGGAAAGTTCAGCCTAGTGGAAAACACATACAGTTCAATATGGTTGTATAAAGTGATGCAGTGGCTGTTTCTCATGCACACTCATACACTACGGCCAATTTAGATCATCCAATTCACCTATAGCGCATGTGTTTGGACTGTGGGGGAAACCCGAGGAAACCCACGCCAACATGGAGAGAACATCCAAACTCCACACAGAAATGCCAACTGACCCAGCAGGAATTTGAACCAGCGACCTTCTTGCTGTGAGGCGACATTGCTTACCACTGAGCTAAATGTTTGTGAATGTTTACTTTTACCGTCTCATTTAGGGAAACTCCTGAGAAAAATAAGTTATATCTCTGAACTTAATAATAATAGAATAAATAGATATATAAAAATGCTCATCTATTTAGCCGCAATGATTTCTGGGACGTTTAGAGTTCTGCGCTCAAGTCTGCATCGATGTATCCTCGATATCAAGAACACCTCAGGGATCTGTCACGGGTCCTCTGCTCTTGCGGTCTTGAGTATTGGAACTGAACTTTGATGGATGATGATGTTACACGAGAACACAAGGATGCAAGATCGCTTAGGAATACATTTGAGAAACAGTCAGTGACTACACACAACGCGGCACCGCGACATGCGATAAAAGGCTTTTCATGCTAAAACGAGTTTTTGTCCTAATCATCTGCGACATGCGAAACTTCTGTGCTAATTTTTTTTAATATTTCAGAGACGTCGCTTTAAAACAACAGCATGATCAACTATGACAATGATCACCTCCGGTACTTTTTAACTTTTTGATTTAGTGGCTAATTTGTATGAATTCGTCAATCTCATTCGTATAATTTAATTATTTTTTTTTTTTCATTTGCTCATCCCCAAGTGCCGGTTTGGTTTAGGGGTGGGGTTGGGTGCCACGCCTCCTTTTTAAAATCGAACATTTTCATACGACTGAACTACGAATTTGTACGAATTAGCCACTAACCTAACAAAACGTAAAATAGTTACATTTCCTCTCGAGATCAGGCTGGAAAAACATACCTTTACTTCAGACATGTTTGAAATCTGAATAAACAACACAATCTTATGGCATTTCGTAACTTTTTGATTTAGTGGCTAATTCGTATGAATTCGTTTGATCTAAATTGGTACAATTTAGTACGATTTGCTCAACAGCCAATGACCGTGGGGTTTAGGGGCGGGGTTGGGTGCCACGCCTCCTTTTTAAAATCGTACATTTTCGTATGACTGAACTCGAATACGAATACAAATTCGTACGAATTAGCCACTAAAGTGTCAAAATGCAAAATACTTACGTTTTCTCGTGAGATCAGGCTGGAATAAATTATATTTCTATCTATATTAGGTTTGTTGGGATAAGACAAGAGTTGGGTTGAGAGACAACTATTCAAAAAATTTTAACCTGAAGGTTCAAAAAAATCTAAACATTGAAAAAAATCGGCTTTAAAGTTGTACAAATTAAGTTCTAAGCAATGCATATATTAAATCAGAAATGAAGTTTTAATATAATTACGGAAGAAAAATTACAAATGATCATCATCAAACATAATCTTTACTCAAGATTATGATTTCAACACAGGCTCATTGTAAAAATGTACCCAGTATACATTTCTGGAGAGCGTGAATTATGTAGCCAGAGCTACGTCTGGCAGCATTTTGTCTTTAAAATGAACGCTACGCGGTGATATGATGCCGCTGACGACTTTCTTTTCACAGCTGAACGTTTACCACCACTGTTACAACACTGTAAAAACAATCCATCATTTTACGGTTTATTTCCAGCAGCTGGCGTGTCGGAGAAAAAACGTAAAATAACGGCTGTTAAATTACAGAAATATATCATAAAATAACGGTTATTAAATTACAGAATTTTTATAATATTTAATTTTTTTGATAAATTTCTGTAATTTAACATCCATTAATTTATGGTAAATTCCTTTAATTTAACGGCCGTTGTTTTACGTTTTTTTCCGGTACCCCAGCTGCTGGAAGTAAACTGTAAAATTACAAAAATTTTTTACAGTGCAGTTTGCCCAGTAGCTCGTCATGTGCGTCGGTGGAAGTTGACCACTACTACTACGGGTGAAGAATGGTTCCAAAAAGCAGGTAAAACAAAAGGCAAAAAATAAAATAAATAAATAAATAACAAGGTTAGAACATGGTACAATCTAAAAATGTGGTAAAAAAAAAATCAGGCGGCCGTGAAGGCTTTTCTTTTTTCTGGATTGCTTTTGAAAGCACTGACGGTTGGGTTTAAGGATGAGGGGGATTAGGTCTCAAATTGCAAGGAAAATCCATGCAAATTTTAATACTTGATGTATTAAAGCAATAACAAAGCTCCAATAAATGATTGGAATAGTGATTCTGTTTTATATAAAAAAAAACTATATTTTTGGTGCAATTTGGAGGATTCGTATATGTTTGGCAACACCTTGCGGAAGACCCTGGCAAATTTTATTACTTAATGTCAATTGGTGCTTTCAATTCAACCCGGGCTCATTGTGGAAACGTAGCCCCGCGGACGTTTCTGCGGACCACGATTTACGTCCCGGGAGGTACGTATTCGAGCGGTGTTTGTTTTCGCGGATCCGCGAGAGGTTGCTGTGCGCGCTTTTTCACGTCTCGGGCGCCTCTTGGGAGCGCGCGCCGTTCGCGCCCGCGCTGTTCTTGCACGAAAGGCCGCCGGATTGGCCAACCTGGCCGCCCTCCTCTTCCTCCTCCTCCTTCCCTAAACCCAAGTAACGGTTTTCAAAAGCAGTCCAGAAAGAAAAAAAAAAAAAGCAAAAGCCCTCGTCTTGGATTTCGACCGCGTTTTCAGATCCCGCCGCGTTCTCGCCCTTATTTTTCGGATTCTGTTTTCCATCTTACCTGATTTCCGGAACCGCTGTTCCCCTTCAATCCCGGTCGTCGTCCCCGCGGCCGGCTCCTCCTCCGGAACCTCCGCTCCGCCGACGCAACGCTGTGAGCTAAGCGAACAAACTGGTTGCATCGGGAAAGCCCTCCACTCAGAAGCGAGCCGTCGGCCGGCGAGCACGAAGAGGAGGAGTGGAGCGGCGCCACACCGCCCCGCAGCGTTCGCTCGAAAAAACTAAACGTGCCTTATGTAGATGCGACCACGTAAATCGCGGTCTCCAGAAACGTCCGCGGGGCTACGTTTCCAGAATGAGCTTGGGTTGTTTCAATTTCAGTCAGTCAGTCAGTTGGTCAGTTGGTCAGTCGGTCAGTAACTCAATCGTTCAGTCAACAGCGGCCTCTGGTGGATTTACACAAGAACAGCAGGTATGAATGACACTCATGAGAGAAATTTGATATCTGAAAAAGTGTACACAGCGGCCTCTGCTAAATTCACAAAAACAAAAACTGCATTAAAAAAAAAAAACGTAGCTCCTGGGACGTATTTCGAGATCTCCAGAAATGTATATAGGGTTGCGTCTCAATAATGAGCATGGATTGCATGATTTTATTTTGTTAATTGCTTATTTTGACACATACAATGTTTACTGACTGTCGGAACATACAGTTCCCTTTAAAATTATAATGTCACTATAATGATAGCTTTGTTAACCAGAAGCACTGCAGGACATTTGTAATAATGTCAGAAGGCAAATCTATTTATAAAGAGGATCTATCATGGCTAAAAATAGTCATTCCCCTCCATTGGTGTCTGATCATCAAGGGAGAAGCCCTGCATTATAAACACTGAGCCGCTCGGCTTCAGGTCGCTCTCAGATAAAATTACGAGTCTTGAACAGATCAGAGATCAGTGCGCTTTCATCTTCAAAGCCTGTGTGTATTATGAGAGCTCTTTCAAAGGGCTTTCATTGCAGTGTGTTTAAGAAGCAGAGAGCAGCGGCTCCGCAACACAGTGAAGGAGAATCAATTTACCTGCTCTGTCTTTCTGGAGCTGACCTGAGTGCTGCTTAACTGCGGGAGATCCTCGCAAATCAAGACAGACATGTATCCAGCTATGAGGCGCAGACCTCGCTAAACTTTCAGGTTCAAAAATCCAATTTTATGTTTAGTGAATGAAAAAAGTTTCAAATCCTGTTGTAGACTGTGAATGGCATGAATGCATTTTCCGCTTTGCCCATGTTGCCAGATCTAGTCATTAGTTAGTGATTTAAATACTTAATGTATTAAAATGTAAATAAAGATCCAATAAACGGTTGAAACAGCAATTCTGTATCTGTATTATTTTTTTTAAAAAGACAAGATGTTAAACTTTTTTTGGGTGCATATTTGGAAGATTTAGATATATCTGGCAACACTCTGCAAGAGATCCTCGCAAATAAATCCTTCCAGCTTTTCCACGATGCCAGATCTAGTCATTACTATAAGCCATTTTAATACTTGATGTATTAAAACATTAATAAAGGTCTAATAAATGATTGAAATAGTTATTCTGTATCATATTAAAAAAATAAATAATTAAAGAAAAACAATATTAGATTTTTTGGTGCATTTTTGGTGGATTTAGCTATATCTGGCAAGACTATGTGAGAGATCCTAACAAATTTAATGCTTAAAGTATTAAAGCATTTAAGAAAGGTCCAATAAATGGTTGGAATAGCGATTCTGTATCATACTTTTAAAAATAACAAGATTTGAATTTACTTTGGTGCATATTTGGGGGATTTAGATATATCTGGCAACACTCTGCAGGAGATCCTCACAAATCAAGACAGACATGTATTCTTTTTACAAACTTTTTAGGTTCATATGTAAAATGTCAAGTTCTGTGAATGAAAGATTTTCAATTCAGGTTGTAGACTCAGTGAATGGTTCATAATGGTATGGGTGCATCTTCAGCTTTGCCATGTTGCCAGATCTAGTCATTACTATAAGCGAGTTTAATAATGTAATAAAGCATTAATAAAGGTCTAATAGTAGGCTGGAATAGCGAATCTGTCATATATTAAAAAAGACAAGGTTTCAACTTTGTTTGGTGCATATTTGGTGGATTTAGCTATTTCTGGCAACACTCTGCGGGAGATCCTAACAAATTTTAATATTTAATGTGTTAAAGTGGTAATAAAGGTCCAATGAATGGTTGAAATAGTGATTTTGTATCATATAAAAAAATAACAAGATTTTAACTTATTTTAGTGCATATTTAGGGGATTTAGCTATATCTGGCAACACTCCGCAGGAGATCCTCACAAATGAAGACACCATGTATCCATGTGGTGTAGACCTTGCTTAACTTTTTAGGTTCAACAATAAAATAATTAATGTATTAAAGTGTTAATAAAGGTCCAATTAATGGTTGGAATGTTGAATTTGTATCATTTTTTTTTTTTTTTAAGTAAAGATATCTTCTTTTTTGGTGCATATTTCAGAGATACACTGTTAACCCTTACTGTAGATTATGCAGTAAATAACTGTAAAATAGCCAGTGTTTTGCTGTAATAAAAGGAAACAGTATTTTACTGTAAAAGGAGCAGGATTTGTATGAAATTTTGTAGTGCAAAGAATAAATTGCAGTAATTTACTTTATGTACCCATTACAGATAGTTACTGTGATAATAAATGGTAAAATACTGCTCAACCATTATTACCCCATGTACTCTAATGCTTTATGTTGCTATATATATATATATATATATATATATATATATATATATATATATATATATATATATATATATATATATATATATATATATATATATATATATATATATATATATATATACTGTTCAGTTTTGATATGTGTTTGGTCAGTATTGAGGAGAAAGTGAGACAATTCATTGATGATAAGCTAAATTTCTCTGCAGCCATCTCTGTGTTTTCTTTGGTTCCTTTTATGTTTTTAACATTGAGTATCAGGAGTCAACCAATGTCAATGTCACAGATCTAATTAAAAGGTAAAGATATCAACGAAATGCATTTAAAGGCAAAAATATTCACACAGAGCAACCAAATTATCACAATCATTTTTATAACTTTGTTTACTTTTCTATAGTTAATCTAATTTGCCTAGTTTAACCTATAGTTAAGCTTTTAAATTGCACTTTAAGCTGAATATTAGCATTTTGCTAAATAACTAGTAAAAATGTGTTATTTAAAAAATATCTTAAACAGCACGTACATACATTTTTGCAGAGACTCAATGAATTTGTTTGGAAAACTTCAAATGAAGTAGGTAAAAGTGGCATTAACAGTATAGTATAAAGGCTTTCCTAAATAAATGTATTAATCAGGTTATTTGTTTTTTTTTTATTATTATTATTACTACAGGTTTGGAACAACATGAGGATCAGATTGTTTATTTATTTTTTATTTTTTTTTGCTTTGCATGAAGATTTTTTATATTTTTATTGTTTTTAATCAATGGTATGTGCATGATTGTGATAAATGTTGGCAGTTCCTTTGAAAATATGGTATGTACCAGGGATGTCAAACTCTTGGAGGGCCGCAGCCCAGCAGAATTTAGTTCCAGCCCTGTTTCAACATACTACCTTTAGATTTAGTTTGATCAGGTGTGTTTAATTAGTATAACTGCACTGTTACTCTGTAGATTGTGCAGTAAATAACTGTAAAATAGCCAGTGTTTTGCTGTAATAAAAGGAAACATTTATTATTTATTAACACATATTATTTTACTGTAAAAGGAGTAGACTTTGTGTGAAATTGTGTAATGCAAAGAATAAATTCCAGTAATTTACTTTATGTACTCATTACAGATAGTAACTGACAATAAATAGCAAATTACTGTTCAACCATTACTGTCCCATCTTTTCTGATGGTTTATGTTGCTATTTATAGAGATGTGCATTTTAAAGGCAGAAAATAATGATTTAGGCATCACCACACACTGCCACAGGCTGTCTGTCTTATTCTAAACACAAAGGTGTTAGAAAGAGTATTTAGAAAATGCTGGCCCTTTAAGAGAGTCAGGTGTTTGATTTGTTTACTGCTGAGTGCGCTCTATTCTCTGTCCATCAATTCAGATGTAGAGTCTGATATGTTTTAGGCTTTAACTAAGAATCTACAATGAGTAAGTAAAATGTGTTCAAATGTTTTCGAGGGTTTCTAAAATAAGGCTGTGTTTTAAGTTATATTGTTGTTATCTTGAACTGTGTACTTGAAAGCTACATTGTTAGCTAGTTAGCCTCTCCTCATATAACTTCTTACATTACTTTTGTTTAAGTTTATGTATTTATTGGATATTGCATACTGTCATAATGTACAGATGCTAACAGTTGTATGTATCTTTCTGGCAACTAAGCCAAAATTAAATTCAATCATCTCAGTAAGGTAACATGTGCACATCATCACAGGGAATCACAAAAACATGATACACATAGCCGTCCACGCACAAAAGCTCCACTGTCAGCTCCCAGGTTGTGAGTTTGTTGCTAAGTATTTTTCAGAGCAGTGTTTCCACCTATGAATTTATATCACAAACAATAAAAAAGTTTGTTGTCATGAGATAATTATAACAATAAAAGATTGGATCCTTTGGTTTTTCGGTGTTGTCAACTTTATTTTTATTTTTTATAATTATTTTAAACTTTTTATTGAGATTTAACACAGTTTTTAATTATTTAAAACTTTAAAATTTAAAATAATTATGTTGTGTTTTTTGCTGTTCATTTGCTGATCTACCTTCCTGCAGATTTCAGTTGCTATCCATATCAAACACACCTAAACCAATTAATTAGGACCTGAACACCACTTGATAATTACCGGCAGGTGTGTTTGATATGGGTAGCAACTGAAATCTGCAGCAAGGTAGATCTCCAGGAACAGGATTGGCCACCCCTGCTATATACCATGGGGGTCAAACTCCAAGTTCCTGGAGAACTGCAGCGCAGCAGAGTTTAGTACCCACCCTGCTTCAACATTACCTGTGGATTTCTAACAAGCCTTAATTAGTTTGATCAGGTGTGTTTAATTAGAGTTACAGCTTAAAGTCCCGGTCACACTGCACTTTTCTCCCTTTAGACTTCCATTCGTACGCATGTGAGTACTGCAGACCTGCAATGATAGCTCATGCAACAAATTTCATTAGCATTGGAAAGTTCAAGCTTGGAGAACGCTGAATGCGAAATCACATCATGTGATTGCTTGATACCAATCAAAGATCAAAACATGACCTCTCTGGCTTGCTTTTTCAATCTCTAATTATTTTGTTTAATTCCACTACTTGCTTTGTTTAATTCTACTTCGCAGTGCAGTATGACAGAATTTTGCATACTCAAACGTTAGTGTGACCGCAGTCTTACTGTGCAGACCTGTAATATGTAAGACAATATTTATATCTGCTGATTTCTTCATTTTGTTATACTTTTTCTGTTATTTATATGTTTGGTGCCGAAACAATAAAATAAATTTGTCTGAAAAATGTTATGCTTTCTATTTTTAAATAACAGCTAAGAATACTGATTGATTTTAGTAATACTACAATAACTATATATGACATACTATTAATGTGTATGCAGTATAATGCTGTGATTTGTAACACTACAGTACAGTAATTAACTGTACACAGTTTCCAGTTAGTTACCACTGCTGCTCTGTTACAGTAATTAACTGGCGACACCGTTGTCAGCTACTCACTGTATTGGTTCAGTTACAGTAAATAACTGGCAACACTGTTGCCAGTCACTCACTGTAATGGTTCAGTTACAGTAAATAACTGGCAACACTGTTGCCAGCCACTCACTGTAATGGTTTAGTTACAGTAATTAACTGGCAACACTGTTGCCAGTTACTTACTGTAACCGAACTTTTACAGTGAGTGGCTGGCAACAGTGTTGCCAGTATTCTACTGTAAAAAACCCTGGTAAGGTCTAACAGTGTACATATATATCTGGCAACACTTGAAAGGCAGAAACAAAAAAATGAGCATTAGAAAATTGATGAAAAGATTAAAAAGGGACTTTAACTTAAAATTCTAATAATGCAAATTTAAAAAACAAATAAATTTAAAACTGCGTTTATTGTAGCCAAATAAAACAAATAGGGTTTTCTCCAGAAGAAAAAATATTATAGAAAATACTGTGAAAAAAAAATCCTTGCTTTATTAAACATCAATTGGGAAAGAAAAATAATTCACAGAAGGAACTTCAACTGTATGGATGCATGTATGTATGTATATATATGTATGGATGGATATGCAATGAGTTGCAACCCCGACTCCAGCTATAAATGAATCTACAGCAGTCTTTAACCTGCTTGTAAATAGATCAAGGCTTGACCATAAACGTGGAGCTTCCTGTTGGCTAGTAAAATAAATGAGGCAATTATCCAGGTCTCAAATGACTTTCTCCTCTCGTTTCCGAGTCCAACCAGAGATATTAGCTCTTCAAAGACTAGCTGAGAGTCAATTTATTAATGGGGTGGGTAGTGCTGGTTATGTAACCATTTGCTATTGTTACAGGCTTACAGCGCAGTATTTGAACTGTATTAATGGAGATTAGCGACATCCTTCTCTGTCGTGAATGTTTTATAAAGCTGCATACCCACTGTCTCACTGTCTATCTCTATTACGATTTGTACATACTGTTTATTTTTTCTCCAATTTCTGTTTAACAGAGAGCAGATTTTTAAACACATTTCTAAACATTATAGTTTTAATAACTCATTTCTTATAACTGATTTATTTTATCTTTGCCATGATGACAGTAAATAATATTTGACTAGATATTTTTTAGGACACTTCAATACAGCTTAAAGTGACATTTAAAGGCTTAACTATTTTAATTAGGTAACTAGGCAGGTTAGGGTAATTAGGCAAGTAATTGTATAATCATGGTTTGCTCTGTAGATTATAAAAAAAATATAGCTTAAAGGGGCTAATTTTGACCTTAAAATGTTTTTTTTTTAATGAAAAACTGCTTTGTATAAAATAAATAAAACAAATAAGACTTTCTCCAGAAGAAAAAATATTATCAGACATACCATGAAAATTTCCTTGCTCTGTTAAACATCATTTGAGAAATACAAAAAAAACAAAAACAAAAAACAAAAACGTGCTACCCACTGAACCAACGTGCAGCCCCTAAAATAAAATTTTTTGTAATATTTTTCCCTAAAATAAATTTGGTTTTACTATTTTTTAGAGCAGGATTGTACGCTATTTATTTATTTATTTATTATTTATTTATTTTATTTATTTATTTATTTATTTATATTAGCTCCAGTTTTGGCTTTGGTAGCGACTAATCTAATTTATATACGCAAATATAATATTGTAAAGCATTATATAGAAATATACTATTAATCTCAAAGAGATCTGTGAGGGTTGTACTCATTTATGCTGAGCACTATATATAGAAAAAAAGAGATAAATTTATACATACATATATATATATATATATATATATATATATATATATATATATATATATATATATATATATTCTAAAATTACAAGTAATAAATTCACTTCAGTGGGCCAAAAGTGCTTTGAAGTTTAAATAACTGCATTATTAAAAAGTTATAAATAAATTGAAAATATACAAAATCTTTATATTCAGTTATCACTTGCAAAATATTTAGAAATATAAATAAATGTAAATTTTTTTTTTTTAAATTTCACACTCTAAAGTGTCAGTGTTGAAAAGGAACAAATTAAAACATGTTCTTGGTTAAAAATTCATTTTTTTTTAAACAATTAAAAAATATAAGCCATCTAATGTGTCTGTTTTTTTTTTTTTGTTTTTTTGTTTATTGAGTAATATTCTGGGAATTAACTCCAAAGTAGAACAGTTTTTGAAATGCAAATTTTGAAGTTGTAAATAAGTATAAAAGTAATATAAAAATATTTGCTGTTTATATCACGCTGTCACAATCACCAGCGATCTAAACATCATAGATCACTGGAAAACATTCACATTCACACGAACTACAAATCTGCCAGTTTATGGACTACAGATCCCAGTCATGCAACACACACACACTCACCTGCTCCAAGTCACCATTGATTAGACACTCACAGCTGAAGCTGTTTTTATACAGACTATATATACACCTCTCAAACACACACATGTTGCTAGTCTTGTTATCTGTTTAAGTGACATTACAACGCGTTTCCTTTGTCTTGCTTTTCCGGGTTTTTGACCCTCGCCTCACCTTGTTTGTTTTAAGTTGTTTGCTGCCTGCCTTGTGACCATCTGCCTGTCATTTTGACTACGACTCTGGATTGCCCTTACACATCTGTTTGCTCCTGTGTTGATCATTGCTTGCTTGACCATCTCTATCTTTTTCACTGTCTGTTATCAAAACACACACACATCTTTTCTTCAAATACACTGTATTTGTTCTCAACCAACTAAACCTCCGAAACCTGAACAGAGGTCGAATGGATCCACATGACATCAAACAAGTTGTTTTTTTTTTTAACATTTTTAGAAGCTGCAGAGAGGGTGATCATTTCTGTCTGAAACCTGTAATAATGCAACACCTGAAACAAAGATAACACATGTTGACGTGTGTCATTACTGAAACGTTTAACACTCGTTCATGCAGTGCAAAAGTTGTGCATGACTGATGTGCGTTCGTCATGCAAATAAAGACGTTTATTGTGCGTGTTCGTGTGTGTGTTTTTGTTACCGGGTTGGAATCTGGAAGTTGGCTTCTCGGTCGAGTCTGTACGCCACCTGAAGTGGTGTAGATCCTTCCACCTTCCGGACACCCTTCATAGGGATCACATCCAGCTGGAATTGTGTGATCAGATCAAACCCTGCCACACACAAACACACACTCTTAAAATGAAGTCTTTTACCCTGTTTTACATTCACTGACTAATAATAATAATAATAATAATAATAATAATAATAATAATAATAATAATAATAATAATAATAATAATTATTATTATAAAGTATAATTAATTATAAGTCTTAATTTTAAATATAACTATTATTATTAGAATAAAAATACAGCAAAAAAGTAAAATAAAATTATTATTAATAATAATAATTAATTATAATTATTACTTTTTTATTAGAATAAAAAATACAAAAAAGTATTAAAATAAATGAATACATATAATTAATTCGAATAATTAATTATTACATTTATTATAAGAACAAAATATACAGCAAAAAAGTAAAAGAAAATTAAAAATAATATTAATGATAAATTTAAATATAATTATTTATATAATTATAATTATTACATTTATTATTAAAATAAAAATACAAAAAAGTAAAAAATATATATTTATTTAATTATAATAATTATTTTACTATTACATTTGTTATTAGAATAAAAATACAACAAAAAAGTAAAACACATAAACGAATAAAAATGATACAACTTAAAAAAAAAAAAAACATTACTCCATTAAATAAAAAATAAATAAATAAAGGGTTAAAATGCTTATCATAATTTTTTTTAAAAGTCATCAGAACCGACACTAGTGTCAGTAAAAATGTTTAAATTAAAATTTTATGAAATATTTAACAATTTTATAATCAACTTAACATATGAATAATCAATAAACTTCATATGAATAAAAAAATCGACACACTAAGTTTAACACAACATGATCACACATCTCTTCACAAATCTGTTTACTACAGTAACTGCATCTGCCGTTTGCTTGCACTCAGTTTCCAGCCCATGCAGAGCAGCACATGCTACTGATTAGAGTTTTCCAGCCTCCGCATTATTTGTTGAAAGTGAAAGAGTTGCAGCTAATTAAGATCTTGCTGAGCCAGGAGTGTTTCCACCACAGAAACTGAGCCTAAAGTTTTATTTGCCTCATTCAAGATCTAAAGACATCTTAAAAGAAGGCAGCAATCGGCTACAGCATCTTTAGCTAATAAAACAAAGAGCGGCCGCCGCATGTTCTGCAGACACTAAACTACTGACGGCTATTTATAGCTAAACAATGCCTGAAGAAGAGGATTTTAACCATTATATTAATGCATAAATGATGATGGTTAAAAATTCATGGAAAAAGTGCTCTATAATCGTTCGTTTGACTTAAAGAGCTAGACCTATTTTACATAACATACACCCACCGGCCACTTTATTAGGTACATCTTAGTAGTACCGGGTTGGACCCCCCTTTGCCGTCAGAACTGCCTTAATCCTTCATAGCATAGATTCAACAAGGTACTGGAAATATTCCTCAGAGACTTGGACAATATTGACATGATAGCATCACATAGTTGCTGCAGATTAGTCGGATTCACATCCATGATGTGAATTGCTTATTCCCCCACATCGCAAAGGAGCTCTATTGTCGCAGCAGAAAGGAGCGGCACCCGATGCAGTCTTCTGCTGTTGTAGCCCATTCGCCTCAAGGTTGGACATGAGATCCAACCTTTCAGAGATGGTTTTTTGCAGACCTCTGTTGTAACGAGTGGTTTTTTGAGTTACTTCTGCCTTTCTATCAGCTGGAACCAGGCAGGCCATTCTCCTCTGACCGCTGGCATCAACAAAGCAGTTGCACCCACAAAACTGCTTCTTACTGGATATTTTCTCTTTTTTCGGACCATTCTCTGTAAACCCTAAAGATGGTTGTGCATGAAAATGCCAGTAGATCAGCAGTTTCTGAAATACTCAGGCCAGCCCTTCTGGCACGAAATTAGGATTAGAAATTTGTGATAACAAGCAGATGGACAGGTGTACCTAATAAAGTGGCCGGTGAGTGTATTTTGAATATACAACTATAGAGAAACTCAATTAAGAAATCATTTGAAAATTTATTTAGATTTACTGGATATATTTGTCATTATGGACAGTATTAAAAAGTAATATTTTACAATTAGTGCTGTCAAACGATTATTATTTACAAAATGTATTTTGTGTATATTTTTGTGTATATAAATATATGCATGACTATATTGTATAAAACAATTGTTAATCATTTTTATATATGTTATTTTTTGCAAAAACCTTTTAAATGATATTATCATTATTTTAAATATTGAAGAAATGTCACACGTGGATAAAAGAACAAAACAAAACATCCAGAGAAATGAAGAATTTTCATATGGCATCTTCATTTATTCATTAGCTGTGTGTCTTTTTTGTATTGCAGAGAGATGATGAAAACACAGTTCACAGCATGTTTTTCACAGCAGCTGGATTTTACCTGGAAGGTCATCTTGTCCATTCTTCATGGTCGGGCACACCGTGTCGCCATCTAATCTGTTCAAATCCAGCTCTGAAAAATTCATAAGCGACAAGAGTGTCATTTCAGGCCTGTCTGCAACAACACATCACTAGAGAATATGCTCAGATTGGACAAAAAAAAACAAAAACAAAAAACAGAGGGGTAAGAAAAGATGTTTACTTTACGTTTTAATTTTTCAATTAATTTTTATATATATATATATATTTTTATAATTTTCTTTTTCTTTTTTATAATTTTTATAAATTTAAAATTAATTTTTTTGGGGTTTTGATTAGCAGTATAATCAAAATCAACCAACACAATACATACAAGATAACCATAACCATTTTCTAACCTAACCCTAACAAATAAATAATAATGAATATTATTTGCATTATCAAAAGCACTACAAAGAAAATGATAAGAAAATGAATAAAAATGAATAAATAAATATTATAAACATTATTAGTAAAAACCATTACAAAAAAATGATTTATATATATAAATATATATATATATATATATATATATATATATATATATATATATATATATATATATATATATATATATATATATATATATATATATATATTTACATATTTATATTTATATATATATAATTGTATAAATATAACAAATATATAAATATATATAAAATACTATAAACAAATAAATAATAATAATGAATATTATTTGCATTGGCAAAAGCACCACAAAAGATCATAAAAAAATAAAGAAAGAATTATTAAATTAATATTATGAGCAATATTAGCAACTAAATAAATGAACAAACAGGCAAACAAATAAAAAAATAACAAAAATTATTTGTTTAATAAAGGTAAAAAAGATGTTCACTCATTGTATGATGCCACTACTAACTAAATTAAAATAACAAAAAATATTAATACTGAAAATTATTAGACCACAAAAATGAATAAATAAACATTATTAGCATTGTTAGCAAGAGCATCACAACTCTTTAATAGATAAACTCATGAAAAAATGTTATTAAAAATATTTTTAAAATTAAAAGAAAAAGGATGTTCACTTATTGCATCATATATATATATATTTGATATATATATATATATAAAATAATTTATTTATTTGTTCAGTTAATATAAATATATTTAAAAAGTATATAAAAACATAATATTATATTAAAGACGTATAATAATAATTATATTTTTTAAATTATTGTTTTTATTATTATTATTGTTAATAATAATAATAATAATAATAATAATAATAATTGTAGTAACTCAGAGATAAAACATTGTTTTTAAATTTGCATCCATAAATTTTTCAAACATTTGAATGCAGAGCCACATTTTTAGCGCAGTCAGTTGGTCTAATTTATCTGGATATGGGCACAAAGTTATTTTTGACCGACAGAGTCATAATCAGGATTCAAAGGCCATATGTGCACCGTTGAGCATAAGATGCGATGCATTTGTGGTAATTACAGCGAGAAAGGGTTTATGGATTTAAGTGTAGATGTGTGCTCCTTTCAGAAGGTCAGACTGACAGATACAGTCATCTGTATTAATCTAATGGAAGAGCATGATGGAAAAACAAATGTGACATCTATCACAAAAGACAGACTCCTCCCATGAACAGTGGATCCTATTTCTGTCTACATCAGCTTTTTTATAGGCTGGAGTTTGACATCCCGAATGAATGAAATAAAGAGAACTTTATACAGAAAAAATAAACATATTTAAACATTTTAATAGTGTGGTTTTGTATTGTTTAAAAAAGATAAAGCAATTAATTATATTTCTAACATATTTTTTTCCTTTAATAAACAAGTAATTAAATATTTATTTATTTATTTATTTATTTATTTATTTATTTATTTATTTATTTATTTATTTATTTATTTATTTATGTCTTTGTTTGTTTATTTGTTCATTCATTTAGTTGTGGTCAATTTCGCTAATAATGCTAAGAATATTAATTTATTCATTCTTTATTTCTTTATTATGATTTTTTGAGGTGCTTTTGCTAATGCAAATAATATTCATTATTATTAATTTGTTCATTTATTTTTGATTGATTTTGCTAATAATGCTCTTATATATATTATAATTTTCTTTGTGGAGCTTTTAATAATTAAAACTCAGATTTTAATATTTAATTTTGTAATTATTTGTAATATACTTCTAAAGTAATCCAAACAACACGGATAAATCGATTGTATTTATTTATTTATTTATTTATTTATTTATTTATTTATTTATCTATCTATTTATTTATTTATTTTGTTTATTGTTTATTTTTTATTTGCTAGTTTGATTTATATAATTAGTATTTTTACTTATTTATTTATTCAGTTGTTAGTTACATTTATTTATTTAATTATTGTTTGTTTATGTATTATTTGTTTGTTTATTTATTTTTTTCTTTATTTACTGTTTTATTTCTTTATTAATTTATTTGTTAATTTTAATCAATCATTTTAACTCTTAATTATTATTTATATGTTTATTTATTAATTTATTTACATGTTTATTAATTTACTTATTTATTTATTCATTCATTTATTTTTTAGTTTTATTTATTTATTAGTTTATTTATTTTTTTGCTTGTTTATTTATTTATATATTTATTATGTTATTTATTTATTATTAAATTTTTTTTTTATTTTTTTTTATTTTGATATATACATTTGTTTATTTATTTATTTATTTATTTTTGTATTTATTTATTTATTTATTTATTTAGTTAGTTAGTTAGTTAGTTAGTTAGTTAGTTAGTTAGTTAGTTAGTTAGTTAGTTAGTTAGTTAGTTAGTTAGTTAGTTAAAAATTTTCTTATATATTTTCTGCAACTACGGCAGTGATTTTTGCTGCTTTTTGGGAAAGGATTGTTTTGGTGTAAGGTTTTTTATTTATTTTTTATTTATTTAACTTTTTTTAATTAGTATTTTTGCTCATTATTTTTTATTTATTTATCTGCAATTATATATATTTTCTGTTACTACTGCAGTGTTTTTTTATTTTCTTTTTTTTTGAAAGGGTTGGAGGATAAGATTGTTTTTTTTTTTTTTTTGGAAAAACCTTTATACGTTTTTTCTCTGTAAATAAAAAGAGCAGATCTGCAGTGCTGGAAATCCTACAAAATAACCGCTGAGGGGGAAGTGAGGCTTTCTCAAACGCTGACGGTGCATTTTTACAGCTACAACATGAACACACACACAGACATCTGGAACTTTTCCATAAAAAACAAACAGGAGTGAGAGGTACCAGAGTAAAAGAGGCTTTTCCCTGCGTTTTTACTGCACTGTTTATCCGGACACAGAGCCGTGTGAGATCACGATAAACCCTTATATCCTCTCGTGTCATTTTAAAACCAGCCATTAGTGCAAATGAGGGACTAAGCCCAGTCTGAAGCCGCAGCCCTGGTTTATTTGCTCGTGTGCAGTCAAACACACACACACACACACACACACACACACACACACACACACACACACACACACACACACACACACACACATACAGAACCACAGACGTGTACAGTTATTCAGTAAAGACCACACACTGATGTCAAAACAAGACTCATTATTTTCATTCAGATTTTTTGGTTGCAGCCTACAGTTTTAATTCCGCTGTATTCGATTATTAATAAAAATCACTACAACACTGGATTATTTAAGCTGTGGCTTTAATTAGAATGTTTGCATTTTGTGATTCACAAGTGGTTTCTGTTTATTTATGGTTGTGAATTGCATTATGGGATGTTGATCTCTGCTCTGTTGACGTTTAATGTCAAAAATTTAACTCTACAGTTTAACAAAGGGACTTTTATTAAAATTTCAGTAGTTTTAAATAATGTATGAGAAATTATATATTAGAGAAATAAATGTGTAAAATAACAGAAAATGCACTGGCAGTTTTTTACAAGTTTGTTTTTAGCATAATATAAAACAACCACCTAGACAATATATCACTTCAAACTATTAAAAGTGTTAATAAAAGTCACTTCATTGAACGTTTCAAGCTTAAAAGTTGTTGGAAGAAAGATCAAAGCTCCCATAATGCAATTCAAAAGCATAAAAAATTAGGAAATCTGCTAATTTAGACTTTCTTTTACACTGTAACTACTTATAGCTAAGTATTACTTGACAAACACCACAATAACTAAGAATAAAGGCAGTCTAGAACAGTGGTGGAGTTGATTTATAAACATCAATGAATGTTTGGAGAAGAGACTCACGAGCGAGAGCTGGAGCACAGAGTGATGTGAAGAGAATCATTCGTGTTAAACATCCCGCCAACGTCCAAAGCCAATCCCGACTCCTGCCAGAGACAGAACGTTCAGATTCACTCAAATAATTTCATTATCATCATTAGAAGAAAAACAGATATATATATATATATATATATATATATATATATA